>NW_026290769.1:225000-250000 GCF_023373465.1 Oncorhynchus keta | reverse complement strand
TGTCTCTCTATCTCTCCTCCTCCTCTCCATTGGTGCTTCTATTCACACAGACAACTACACATCTTCATCTTCTCCTCTCTCTTTCTCTCTCTCTCTCTCTCTCTCTCTCCCTCTCCCTCTGTCTCTGTCTGTCTCTCTATCTCTCCTCCTCTCCATTGGTGCTTCTATTCACACAGACAACTACACATCTTCATCTTCTCCTCTCTCTTTCTCTCTCTCTCTCTCTCTCCCTCTCCCTCTGTCTCTGTCTGTCTCTCTCTCTCTCCCTCCTCCTCTCCATTGGTGCTTCTATTCACACAGACAACTACACATCTTCATCTTCTCTTCTCTCTCTCTCTCTCTCTCTCTCTCTCTCTCTCTCTCTCTCTCTCTCTCTCTCTCCTCTCTCTCTCTCTCTCTCTCTCTCTCTCTCTCTCTCTCTCCTCTCCTCTCTCTCTCTCTCTCCCTCTCCCTCTGTCTCTCTCTCTCTCCCTCTGTCTGTCTCTCTATCTCTCCTCCTCCTCTCCATTGGTGCTTCTATTCACACAGACAACTACACATCTTCATCTTCTCCTCTCTCGCCTTTTCTCTCTATCCGTTTACTTGTCCATATGCAAACAGGGTACAGCATCTCTCCCTCTCCCTCTCCCTCTGTCTGTCTCTCTATCTCTCCCTCTCCCTGTCTCTCTATCTCTCCCTCTTTCTCTCTCTCTCTTTCTCAAGACAAATTACCCTCTAATTGCTCACGTTCCAATTAAGACTTAGTTAACACAAACCATCTGCACACACACACCCACACACACACACATGAAAGACTATATTTACAGTTGAGTTGGAAGTTTACATACACCTTAGCCAAATACATTTAAACTCAGTTTTTCACAATTCCTGATATTTAATCCGAGTAAAAATTCCCTGTCAGTTAGGATCACCACTTTATTTTAAGAATGTGAAATGTCAGAATAATAGTAGAGAGAATGATTTATTTCAGCTTTTATTTCTTTCATCACATTCCCAGTGGGTCAGAAGTTCACATACACTCAATTAGTATTTGGTTGCATTGCCTTTAAATTGTTGAACTTGGGTCAAACGTTTTGGGTAGCTTTCCACAAGCTTCCCACAATAAATTGGGTGAATTTTGGCCCATTCCTCCTGACAGGGCTCGTGTAACCGAGTCAGGTTTGTGGGCCTTCTTGCTCGCACAAACATTTTCAGTTCTGCCAACATATTTTCTATAGGATTGAGGTCAGGGCTTTGTGATGGCCACTCCAATACCGTGACTTTGTTGTCCTTAAGCCATGTTTTTTGTGAAGTGCACCAGTCCCTCCTGCAGCAAAGCACCCCCACAACATGATGCTGCCACCCCCGTGCTTCACAGTTGGGATGGTGTTCGTCGGCTCGCAAGCCTCCCCCTTTTTCCTCCAAACATAATGATGGTCATTATGGCCAAGCAGTTCTATTTTTGCTTCATCAGACCAGAGGACATTTCTCCAAAAAGTATGATCTTTGTCCCCATGCGCAGTTGCAAACTTGTGGAGGTCTACAATTGTTTTTCTGAAGTCCTGGCTGATTTCTTTTGATTTCCCCATGATGTCAAGCAAAGAGGCACTGAGTTTGAAGGTAGGCCTTGAAATACATCCACAGGTACATCTCCAATTGACTCAAATGATGTCAACTAGCCTATCAGAAGCTTCTAAAGCCATGACATCATTTTGTTGAATTTTCCAAGCTGTTTAAAGGTACAGTCAACTTAGTTTATGTAAATGTCTGACCCACTGGAATTGCGATACAGTGAATTTTAAGTGAAATAATCTGTCTGTAAACAATTGTTGGAAAAATGACTTGCGTCATGCACAAAGTAGATGTCCTAACCGACTTGCCAAAACTATAGTTTGTTAACACGACATTTGTGGCGGTTGAAAAATGAGTTTTAATTAATGACTCCAACCTAAGTGTATGTAAACTTCCGACTTCAACTGTACATATCACTCTATATAGACACGCTCCTGTCTGTGTTTATTCTCTATGGATGCTCTGACATGTGTGTGTGTGTGAACATGCAAAGTAACTGCATCACATGGGCAGCCCATCTAAAGGCATGACCACTCACACATACACATGTACAGACACACAAACACACAGTTAATCTCACTCCCTGCAGTAATGCAGAGAGGATTTGACTAGGATTAGGGGATATTAAATCCTTGGATTATCCAATCAAATCTTATTCTACCCCCTCCCCCGCCTATGCACAACCATTGGACTGAACCATCACACCACATCATGGGGGGAGTATGTGTGTTTTTTTTTAAATTTATTTTACCAGGCAAGTCAGTTAAGAACACATTCTTATTTTCAATGACGGCCTAGGAACAGCGGGTTAACTGCCTGTTCAGGGGCAGAACGACAGATTTGTACCTTGTCAGCTCGGGGGTTTGAACTCGCAACCTTCCGGTTACTAGTCCAACGCTCTAACCACTAGACTACGCTGCTGCCCCTGTACATGTGAGTGTGAGTGAGTGTGAGTGTGCGTGTGCGTGTGCGTGTGAGTGTGAGTGAATGTGAGTGTGCGTGTGAGTGCGAGTGCGAATGCGAGTGAGTGTGAGTGTGAGTGTGCGTTTGAGTGTGAGTGTGAGTGTGAGTGTGAGTGTGAGTGTGTGGGTGAGTGTGTGAATGTGTGAGTGAGTGTGTGAGTGTGAGTGTGAGTGAGTGTGTGAGTGAGAGTGTGAGTGTGTGTGTGAGTATGAGTGTGTGTGTGAGTGTGAGTGTGAGTGCGAGTGTGTGTGTGAATGTGAGTGTCAGTGTGAGTGTGAGTGTGAGTGTGTGTGTGAGTATGAGAGGATTATAGCAGTGGGATCTCTGTTGTCATTTCTGCCTTTTTATTTTTTCCCACAAGACACTGAGGTTAAAAAATATGGCAGCCCAAACGATGATGAGATCCAGTCACAAACCAAAACATGAACCACACGCAGACGCACACACCGGAACAGTCCATCCACACAATTTCAGAGATCCATTTTCCTGAGTGCACAAGAAAGAGGAACTATTTTTATCCCTCCCCATCTCTCTATCTAACGTTATTCCTCTCTCTTCCCCCACTCCTCTATTTCCCTCCCTCCCTCCCCCCCTCCATCCCTCCCTCCCTCCCTCCCATCTCTCTCTATAATCCTCTCCCATACTGGGCATAATAGCAGTGTCATCGCTCTGCTCTCTCTCTCTCTCTCTCTCTCTCTCTCTCTCTCTCTCTCTCTCTCTCTCTCTCTCTCTCTCTCTCTCTCTCTCTCTCTCTCTCTATCACTCCCTCTTCTCTCTTGTTCTGCCTACTTTCTCTCTGTTCTCTCTCTTTTTCTCCCTCTCTCTCCTACTACTGCTGTCTCCTTTTCCTCATCGCTCTAACGAGCCTCAGAGATCCCAGCTCTAACGAGCCTCAGAGATCCCAGCTCTAACGAGCCTCAGAGACCCCAGCTCTAATGAGCTTCAGAGATCCCAGCTCTAACGATCCTCAGAGACCCCAGCTCTAACGAGCCTCAGAGACCCCAGCTCTAACGAGCCTCAGAGACCCCAGCTCTAACGAGCCTCAGAGATCCCAGCTCTAACGAGCCTCAGAGATCCCAGCTCTAACGAGCCTTAGAGATCCCAGCTCTAACGAGCCTCAGAGACCCCAGCTCTAATGAGCTTCAGAGATCCCAGCTCTAACAATCCTCAGAGACCCCAGCTCTAACGAGCCTCAGAGACCCCAGCTCTAACGAGCCTCAGAGACCCCAGCTCTAACGAGCCTCAGAGATCCCAGCTCTAACGAGCCTCAGAGATCCCAGCTCTAACGAGCCTTAGAGATCCCAGCTCTAACGAGCCTCAGAGACCCCAGCTCTAATGAGCCTCAGAGATCCCAGCTCTAACGAGCCTTAGAGATCCCAGCTCTAACGAGCCTCAGAGACCCCAGTTCTAATGAGCTTCAGAGACCCCAGCTCTAACGATCCTCAGAGACTCCAGCTCTAACGAGCCTCAGAGACCCCAGCTCTGAAGAGCCTCAGAGACCCCAGCTCTAAGGCGCCTCAGAGACCCCAGCTCTAACGAGCCTCAGAGATCCCAGCTCTAACGATCCTCAGAGATCCCAGCTCTAACGATCCTCAGAGACCCCAGTTCTAACAGGCCTCAGAGACCTCAGCTCTAACGAGCCTCAGAGGCCCCAGCTCTAAGGAGCCTCAAAGACCCCAGCTCTAATGAGCCTCAGAGACCCCAGCTCTAAGGAGCCTCAGAGATCCCAGCTCTAACGAGCCTCAGAGATCCCAGCTCTAACGAGCCTCAGAGACCGCAGCTCTAAGGAGCCTCAGAGATCCCAGCTCTTACAAGCCTCAGAGACCCCAGCTCTAACGAGCCTCAGAGATCCCAGCTCTAAGGAGCCTCAGAGACCCCAGCTCTAAGGAGCCTCAGAGATCCCAGCTCTTACGAGCCTCAGAAACCCCAGCTCTAACAAGCCTCAGAGACCCCAGCTCTAAGGAGCCTCAGAGACCCCAGCTCTAACGAGCCTCAGGGATCCCAGCTCTAAGGAGCCTCAGAGACCCCAGCTCTAACGAGCCTCAGGGATCCCAGCTCTAAGGAGCCTCAGAGACCCCAGCTCTAACGAGCCTCAGGGATCCCAGCTCTAAGGAGCCTCAGAGACCCCAGCTCTAACAAGCCTCAGAGACCCCAGCTCTAAGGAGCCTCAGAGACCCCAGCTCTAACGAGCCTCAGGGATCCCAGCTCTAACGAGCCTCAGGGATCCCAGCTCTAAGGAGCCTCAGAGACCCCAGCTCTAACGAGCCTCAGGGATCCCAGCTCTAACAAGCCTCAGAGACCCCAGCTCTAACGAGCCTCAGAGATCCCAGCTCTAACGAGCCTCAGAGATCCCAGCTCTAACGAGCCTCAGAGACACCAGCTCTAACGAGCCTCAGGGATCCCAGCTCTAACAAGCCTCAGAGACCCCAGCTCTAAGGAGCCTCAGAGACCTCAGCTCTAACGAGCCTCAGGGATCCCAGCTCTAAGGAGCCTCAGAGACCCCAGCTCTAACGAGCCTCAGGGATCCCAGCTCTAACAAGCCTCAGAGACCCCAGCTCTAACGAGCCTCAGAGATCCCAGCTCTAACGAGCCTCAGAGATCCCAGCTCTAACGAGCCTCAGAGACACCAGCTCTAACGAGCCTCAGGGATCCCAGCTCTAACAAGCCTCAGGGATCCCAGCTCTAACAAGCCTCAGAGACCCCAGCTCTAACGAGCCTCAGAGATCCCAGCTCTAACGAGCCTCAGAGATCCCAGCTCTAACGAGCCTCAGAGACACCAGCTCTAACGAGCCTCAGGGATCCCAGCTCTAAGGAGCCTCAGAGACCCCAGCTCTAACAAGCCTCAGAGACCCCAGCTCTAAGGAGCCTCAGAGACCCCAGCTCTAACGAGCCTCAGGGATCCCAGCTCTAACGAGCCTCAGGGATCCCAGCTCTAAGGAGCCTCAGAGACCCCAGCTCTAACGATCCTCAGAGATCCCAGCTCTAACGAGCCTCAGAGACCCCAGCTCTAACGAGCCTCAGAGACCCCAGCTCTAACGAGCCTCAGAGACCCCAGCTCTAACGAGCCTCAGAGATCCCAGCTCTAAGGAGCCTCAGAGACCCCAGCTCTAACGAGCCTCAGAGACCCCAGCTCTAACGAGCCTCAGAGATCCCAGCTCTAAGGAGCCTCAGAGACCCCAGCTCTAAGGAGCCTCAGAGATCCCAGCTCTTACGAGCCTCAGAAACCCCAGCTCTAACAAGCCTCAGAGACCCCAGCTCTAAGGAGCCTCAGAGACCCCAGCTCTAACGAGCCTCAGGGATCCCAGCTCTAAGGAGCCTCAGAGACCCCAGCTCTAACGAGCCTCAGGGATCCCAGCTCTAAGGAGCCTCAGAGACCCCAGCTCTAACGAGCCTCAGGGATCCCAGCTCTAAGGAGCCTCAGAGACCCCAGCTCTAACAAGCCTCAGAGACCCCAGCTCTAAGGAGCCTCAGAGACCCCAGCTCTAACGAGCCTCAGGGATCCCAGCTCTAAGGAGCCTCAGAGACCCCAGCTCTAACGAGCCTCAGGGATCCCAGCTCTAACAAGCCTCAGAGACCCCAGCTCTAACGAGCCTCAGAGATCCCAGCTCTAACGAGCCTCAGAGATCCCTGCTATAATGAGCCTCAGAGACCCCAACTCTAACGAGCCTCAGAGATCCCAGCTCTAACGAGCCTCAGAGATCCCTGCTATAACGAGCCTCAGAGACCCCAACTCTAACGAGCCTCAGAGATCCCAGCTCTAACGAGCCTCAGAGATCCCAGCTCTAACGAGCCTCAGAGACCCCAACTCTAACGAGCCTCAGAGATCCCAGCTCTAACGAGCCTCAGAGACCCCAACTCTAACGAGCCTCAGAGATCCCAGCTCTAACGAGCCTCAGAGATCCCAGCTCTAACGAGCCTCAGAGACCCCAACTCTAACGAGCCTCAGAGACCCCAACTCTAACGAGCCTCAGAGATCCCAACTCTAACGAGCCTCAGAGACCCCAACTCTAACGAGCCTCAGAGACCCCACCGTATAAGCGCTAATGTCTCATGAGCCCTTATGACACAGGTTTATGGTTTATGAACCCAGCTGGCTGGTTTACTAAATTATAGTAATTCTTCCCAATTTAGGTTTTGGAAGACCACGATGTCGTCTACTTTTTAATCCAATCTGTTTTCTGTATACAGACCAAGGTGATAACAGCCATGTTGAAGCATAATGAATTGACAATGACAGCAAGAAAAGAGAGAGCGAGCAAAAGGGAGAAAGATAGACAGATAGAGAGATTGAGAGAGGGAGAAAGGGGTGGTGTGTTCTCTCCCCATCTCTTTCACACCACGTTAGTCATCATCGTATCCCCCTGGTTACCTAGCAACCGGCCATCTCGCTCTCCTCCGTTGCCAAGCAACGAGGTCTGCAACCATAATGCAACCTCCTGAGCTCCCCATCCCCCTCTCTCATCCCTCGCTCGCTCCCTCCCTCTCTCATTCCTCCCTCTCTCATTCCGCCCTCTCTCATCCCTCGCTCGCTCCCTCCCTCTCTCATCCCTCCCTCTCTCATTCCTCCCTCTCTCATCCCTCCCTCTCTCATTCCATTCTTCACACCTGAGAAGTCTGCCCTTCTCCTCCTCCACTCCATCCTTCATCTGACAGTTAACCCTTCATCAGCCACTCAAACAGAGCATGAATCACCAATGCAGATCCCACCCATACACATACACACACACACACACACACACACACACACACACACACACACACACACACACACACACACACACACACACACACACACACACACACACACACACACACACACACACACACACACACACACACACACTCATGCATACGCTCTCCCCATTCATCAGTGTCTCTGTGCGTAAAGCAGAAGTAATCATCCTGTTGATCAGCCAATCTCAGAGTTTTGTTGACACATATGAAAACATGACTATAGTACCACAGTTCAGTCCTTTCTCTTCATACATACTACTTCAGTCCTTTCTCTTCATACATACTACTTCAGTCCTTTCTCTTCATACATACTACTTCAGTCCTTTCTCTTCATACATACTACTTCAGTCCTTTCTCTTCATACATACTACTTCAGTCCTTTCTCTTCATACATACTACTTCAGTCCTTTCTCTTCATACATACTACTTCAGTCCTTTCTCTTCATACATACTACTTCAGTCCTTTCTCTTCATACATACTACTTCAGTCCTTTCTCTTCATACATACTACTTCAGTCCTTTCTCTTCATCGTGTTATTTCACACTTTGGGAATACTAGGATTATTATTATTATTTTTTTTCACCTTTATTTAACCAGGTAGGCTAGTTGAGAACAAGTTCTCATTTACAACTGCGACCTGGCCAAGATAAAGCATAGCAGTGTGAACAGACAACAACACAGAGTTACACATGGAGTAAACAATAAACAAGTCAATAACTGTCACGCCCTGGTCGAAGTATTTTGTGTTTTTCTTCATGTATTTGGTCAGGCCAGGGTGTGACATGGGTTTTTGTATGTGGTGTGTAGCTTAGTGGGATTGTAGCTTAGTGGGGTGTTCTAGGAGAGTCTATGGCTGTCTGAAGTGGTTCTCAATCAGAGGCAGGTGTTTATCGTTGTCTCTGATTGGGAACCATATTTAGGCAGCCATATTCTTTGGTTGTATTGTGGGTGATTGTCCTGAGTGTCTTGATGTCCTTGTTCGATGTTAGTTGACACAAGTATAGGCGGTTTTCGTTTCGTTTATTGTTTTTGTAGTGTTCGTGTTTAGTCGTGTTTACGTTTGTTTAAATAAACATGGATCGCAATCGACACGCTGCAGTTTGGTCCGACTCTCCACCCACCACAAACGGACCAAGCAGCGTGTCAACAGGTAAGAGCAGCCCAAAGAGGAAATGCGTAGTAAGGATTTCTGGACATGGGAGGAAATCCTCGATGGGAGAGGACCCTGGGCTAAACCAGGGGAGTGTAGCCGCCCCAAGGAGGAACTAGAGGCGGAAAAAGCGGAGAGGCGCTGGTATGAGGAGGCAGCACGGCGACGTGGATGGAAGCCCAGGAATCAGCCCCAAAAATGTCTTGGGGGGCTTACAGGGAGTATGGCTACGCCAGGTAGGAGACCTGCGCAAACTCCCTGTGCTTACCGGGGGGCTAGAAAGACCGGGCAGGCACCGTGTTATGCAGTGGTGCGCACGGTGTCCCCAGTGCGGGTGCATAGCCCGGTGCGGTATATTCCAGCTCCGCGTATCGGCCGGGCTAGATTGAGCGTCGAGCCAAATGCCATGAAGCCGGCTCTACGCATCTGGTCCCCAGTGCGTCTCCTTGGGCCGGCTTACATGGCACCAGCCTTGCGCTCGGTGTCTCCGGTTCGCCTACATAGCCCAGTGCGGGCTATTCCACCTCGCCGCACTGGCAGGGCGACCGAGAGTATTCAACCAGGTAAGGTTGGGCAGGCTCGATGCTCAAGAGCTCCAGTGCGCCTGCACGGTCCGGTCTATCCAGTGCCGCCGGAGTCTCCCGCCTGTCTGGCTCCAGAGCCCCTCAGCCCAGAGGCGCCAGAGCCCCTCAGCCCAAGAGGCGCCAGAGCCCCTCAGCCCAGAGCCCCTCAGCCCAGAGGCGCCAGAGCCCCTCAGCCCAGAGGCGCCAGAGCTTCTTTTCATTCCCGAGCTTCTTTTCATTCCCGCTTCTTTTCATTCCCGAGCTTCTTTTCATTCCCGAGCTTATTTTCATTCCCGAGCTTCTTTTCAGTCCCGAGCTTCCCCTCAGTCCCGAGCTTCCCCTCAGTCCGAGCTTCCCCTCAGTCCCGAGCTTCACCGCATCCCGATCTGCTCCTCAGTCTAGTGGGGTTATGGGTGAGGAATACTAGGCCATGGTTGGCGGCGAGTGTGGACTATCTAGGGACAAAAGGAGAGGGGACTAAGACATTTACCGAGTGGGGTCCACGTCCCGCGCCGGAGCCGCCACCATGGACAGACGCCCACCCGGACCCTCCCTATTGATTTGAGGTGCGTTCGGGAGTCCGCACCTTAGGGGGGTTCTGTCACGCCCTGGTCGAAGTATTTTGTGTTTTTCTTCATGTATTTGGTCAGGCCAGGGTGTGACATGGGTTTTTGTATGTGGTGTGTAGCTTAGTGGGATTGTAGCTTAGTGGGGTGTTCTAGGAGAGTCTATGGCTGTCTGAAGTGGTTCTCAATCAGAGGCAGGTGTTTATCATTGTCTCTGATTGGGAACCATATTTAAGCAGCCATATTCTTTGGTTGTATTGTGGGTGATTGTCCTGAGTGTCTTGATGTCCTTGTTCGATGTTAGTTGACACAAGTATAGGCGGTTTTCGTTTCGTTTATTGTTTTTGTAGTGTTCGTGTTTAGTCGTGTTTACGTTTGTTTAAATAAACATGGATCGCAATCGACACGCTGCAGTTTGGTCCGACTCTCCTTTACCATATGAAAACCGTGACAATAACACAGTAGAAAAAAAGAAAAAAAAGAGTCTATGTACATTGTGTGCAAAAGGCATGAGGAGGTAGGCGAATAATTACAATTTAGCAGATTAACACTGGAGTGATAAATGATCAGATGGTCATGTGCAGGTAGAGATACTGGTGTGCAAAAGAGCAGAAAAGTATTTGGGTGGGCTATTTACCGATGGACTATGTACAGCTGCAGCGATCGGTTCGCTGCTCAGATAGCAGATGTTTAAAGTTGGTGAGGGACATAAAAGTCTCCAACTTCAGCGACTTTTGCAATTCGTTCCAGTCACAGGCAGCAGAGAACTGGAAGGCGGCCAAATGAGGTGTTGGCTTTAGGGATGATCAGTGAGATACACCTGCTGGAGCGTGTGCTAGTATGTTATGAATAACATATCAAATGTACAGTTGAAGTCAGAAGTTTACATACACTCGTGTAGGTTTTTCAACCTTTCCACAAATTTCTGGTTAAACTATAGTTTTGGCGGTTAAGAGTCGGTAAAGACATCTACTTTGTGCATGACAAGTCATTTTTCCAACAATTGTTTACAGACAGATTATTTCACTTATAATTCACTGTATCACAATTCCAGTGGGTCAGACATTTACATACATTAAGGGAAGAATTCGGCAGTACCTGTATGGTTAGTGAGAAAGTCCATATTG
Organism: Oncorhynchus keta; assembly: GCF_023373465.1. Taxonomy (NCBI): domain Eukaryota; kingdom Metazoa; phylum Chordata; class Actinopteri; order Salmoniformes; family Salmonidae; genus Oncorhynchus; species Oncorhynchus keta. The sequence goes on along the minus strand of NW_026290769.1, from coordinate 239,345 downwards.
CAAATGTACGGTCCCTTACTAGACGTCCGAAATCGTTTGTAAAATTTGCGGACGGCGTCGGGCCGAGCGGCAGGGCCGGACCTACCAGGAAGTCATCAAATGAACGTTGTCGGACATTCGGTTTCCATTTTACAAAAATAATAAGATTTATGTCATTTTTCCCATGTCCCGGAAATTCCCACAAGAGGGCATAAGCAATCATATGGCTATTGCTACAAAACATCACGATTCACGACGGGGCCTTATCTCGAAAACTGAAAATATTTAGAAGCCGAAACTCGGTGAGCGTAGGGGCGGCATAATGGGCAGTTGGCCCCGAACAAGATGGCGTCTAGGCCTCAACGGTTTTTGAGTTATGGCCATTTATCTGGGATTAAAGGTCCAAAATGAAAATAGAGAAATTATTTTTCCACTTCACGTCAAAGTCAAGGAGCCTCCGGTGTCAATAAAAAAGAACCAGCCATTTATCTATCGTCATTTAAGAGAAATCGTACAACGACACCTTGGTGATGTTCACGGATAGGTGTTTTTTTTTTCAACGGTTACAGATCCAGTTGCAGGTTGTTCTTACGAATCTTTTTAAAGTGTGCTGCGGAGCTCTGCGAGATTTCTGTGATTTTCTATGATTTTCTGAAATAACACACACTCACTAAACCCTCCGTAAATAACTCAGTTCTTAACGTAAAGACTTAAAACTCAGGATTCTGTAAAGGCATACCCCAATCATGATATGAGTTTATTTATAGCTTCCTGTGCCAACCGGAAGTGCCTTTAATGGTGTCACAGTGGCAGTTTCCATGGGTTAAAAAGGTCAGATCTTTTCAAAACTTCATATGTGTGACTAGGTAACCCTCATGAACTGTAAATCAGTCATTTCTGAGCAGTCAACGAGATATCCCGCTTGACCGTAGCTCGCTCGGTCTGAGCGCAGCGACCATTAGAAAAGTAGGCCCAAAATGAAGCCTGCCCCACAACGTCATTTGCTTTTGGGTGACAGTGAGAGAACCGTTAGGGTGAGAAGCACAATTCGACCTCAGGTACGTTCCTAAGGTCCTTCCGATCCGTGCAAGCCTAACGTTGACCGTGTGGCATTAACCCTTAATAGTTAAAAGAAGGTGTTTACTTCAAATAGTTTGCATTGATTTCTCTCCCCATAGGAATACATTGCCTTTACCCCTAAATTCAACCTGAAGTCTATATGGGTTATGAATGCCGTATGAACCTGTCTTTGGTAACAGTCCATCAGGCCAGTATGAGGTCTACCTGTGTTGATTCTAGGCTTCCTGGACCAACCGGAAGTGGTTAAAATCACCCTAAAATTGTTTTTCCATTACCTGCCTGCAGTTTGATAGACATAGTGCATTCAACCCTGTGTAAATCAGTCAATTCTAACGTAAGGACTTAAAACTCAGGATTCTGTAAGTTTCTATGTCAATCAAGACATGGGTTTACTTATAGCTTCCTGTGCCAACCGGAAGTGCCTTTAATGATGTCACAGTGGCAGTTTCAAGGGTTAAAAAGGTCAGATCTTTTCAAAACTTCATATGTGTGACTAGGTAACCCTCATGAACTGTAAATCAGTCATTTCTCCCAACAGATGTCAAAGAAAAGCTCTCACACGCACACACAGCAAGGATGGAGTGAAAAAGTGCGGTTCTCAAAGACACAGAGAGCAGGCAATGGCATAAACATAATCTCTAGGCCGTGCCGAGTTCAACGAGATATCCCGCTTGACCGTAGCTCGCTCGGTCTGAGCGCAGCGACCATTAGAAAAGTAGGCCCAAAATGAAGCCTGCCCCACAACGTCATTTGCTTTTGGGTGACAGTGAGAGAACCGTTAGGGTGAGAAGCACAATTCGACCTCAGGTACGTTCCTAAGGTCCTTCCGATCCGTGCAAGCCTAACCTTGACCGTGTGGCATTAACCCTTAATAGTTAAAAGAAGGTGTTTACTTCAAAGAGTTTGCATTGACTTCTCTCCCCATAGGAATACATTGCCTGAACCCCTAAATTCAACCTGAAGTCTATATGGGTTATGAATGCCGTATGAACCTGTCTTTGATGACAGTCCATCAGGCCAGTATGAGGTCTACCTGTGTTGATTCTAAGCTTCCTGGACCAACCGGAAGTGGTTAAAATCACCCTAAAAGTGTTTTTCCATTACCTGCCTGCAGTTTGATAGACATAGTGCATTCAACCCTGTGTAAATCAGTCAATTCTTAACGTAAGGACTTAAAACACAGGATTCTGTAAAAGCATAGCCCAGTGAGGATATGTGTTGACTTATAGCTTCCTGTGCCAACCGGAAGTGCCTTAATTGGTGTCTCAGGGGCTGTTTCGAGGGGTTAAAAAAGTCAGATCTGTCCAAAACTTCATATGTGTGATTAGGCAACCCCCATGAACTGTAAATCAGTCATTTTTCCCATAAAATTTCAAAGGAAAACTAAATCACACAGACACACAACTTGGAAGGAGGGACGTATTGGGGTTTGTAGAGACAGACAGTGCCTCCAATAGTTAGCTTTGTTCGAGCTAAAAGAACCGTCAGACCTAGAGTTCCGAAACTTTAGAAACCTGTTCTAGACCTCGGGTCGATAGTGCGTGGTGAGTTAGGTGGCTCTAGAAGGTTCTCGGACCGAGAAATAGCCTCGCACATTTGCAATGATTTCAATTCATTTTGACCATTACGAAAATGGCGACATTTAGAAAAGTCTCAGAGACACAAGACTAGGTGCATTGGAACCGGCTCGGCCCATAGAGACGGACCCCAACGTTTCGGTCCGATAGCTCATTCAAGGACCCCATAGCAAGGCATGGAAAAAAGTGGATTTTCAGCACCAATTAGGGTTTTACTCGGGCACCGAAGGACCTATCGAGCCGAAACTCGGGATTCGGGGTCGCCTCACATAGGCCTTCACATAATGTCTGACCTGGACCCGCAGCTAGAACGTAACTATGTGTTTTACGTTTTATTATGTTTTAAACTAATGGCGCTGTGAATTATGGGCCTGCTCTGACATATGTGATAGTTGGCTTCTAAATGAGTTGGAAAAAGTGGGTTTGGTGTCAATTGGTATCAGTTTGGTGTCAGAATGACATCTAATTGACTGGTGGACACTGACTTGCTAGTTGACTTTTGTACATTAGCAATATGTTTAAACGGAGAGGGACCATCACCAAAAGTGACATTCTGAAATCAACCCTAACGAGCCATGGAGATGAACCAGAATCACTGCCCAGCTATCCCGAGTTCATCGGGCCAGTCAATTTCACATTCCTGCAGGATTTTTATAGCATGACAAATTCGTGATGGTACCTGCCCATTGAACCATATTGCAAATGCACAGTGACTTTGCAAAAGTGAGAAAACATAAACAAATGGACATGATGAAATCAACACAACGAGTGATGGAAAGGTACAACTCTCACTGCTCGGCCATCCTGTGTTCATCAGACCAGTCAATTTTGCATTTTTGAGCAAGGTCAAATTTCATATGGTAAATGCACATTGAAACATATTGCAAATGCACGTGCACTTACAATATGATTCTATAGTGAAACAACATCACCTAACGGAGATGATGAAATCAACACAACGAGTGATGGAAATGTACAACTATCACTGCTCGGCCATCCTGTGTTCATCAGACCAGTCAATTTTGCATTTTTGAGCAAGGTCAAATTTCATATGGTAAATGCACATTGAAACATATTGCAAATGCACGTGCACTTGCAATATGATTATATAGTGAAAAACATCACAAAATGGACATGATGAAGTCAACACAACGAGTGATGGAAAGGAACAACTATCACTGCCCGGCCATCCCGAGTTCATCAGGCCAGTCAATTTTGCATTTCTGCAGGATTTTTGAGCATGTCAAATTTCTTACGTCATTTGGCCCACAAAAAAATCCTTATGCACAATTTAAAAAAAATATAAAAAAATATGATAATAAAATTGGACAAAAGTATATTCATACAGTTCTTACACATGTGTAATTGACAAAAAAATTGAAAGAATTTCAAAAACGGTCCAGAAAGCACTTTTTAAGGGTGTGTGAAGTTTTTTACAAAATTTTGACATTTTTGACTTTTGACTTTGACTTCCTATGAAATCATATTGGAATTGGACAAAACATATTCCTTATGCGCATGTAAAAAAAAAAAAAAAAATTATGATAATAAAATTGGACAAAAGTATATTCATACAGTTCTTACACATGTGTAATTGACAAAAATCGAAAGAATTTCAAAAACGGTCCAGAAAGCACTTTTTATGGGTGTGTGAAGTTTTTACAAAATTTTGACATTTTTGACTTTTGACTTTTGACTTCCTATGAAATCATATTGGAATTGGACAAAACATATTCCTTATGCGCATATAATTAAAAAAAAAAAATTATGATAATAAAATTGGACAAAAGTATATTCATACAGTTCTTACACATGTGTAATTGACAAAAAAATCGAAAGAATTTCGAAAAACGGTCCAGAAAGCACTTTTTAAGGGGTGATAAGTTTTTGAAAAAAATTTCATTTTTTCAAAATTTTACTTTTGGACATTAATTTGGGTTACATATCCAATATGAAAAACCCCGGTGGAGCGCATTTGCCCCCTGTTGAATTTTTAAAGTGTTACAACTGGCAATTGCCATATGGCATTTGCAATACACTTTGGATGAATCAACGCCGAATTGGGTGGTATTGGCCAATGTGTATATGGTTTGTCCGATGCCAATGACTTGCCATTCATTTTTGTCCAATACAGGGGGGTATTCCCTTACATACACTAAGTTGACTGTGCCTTTAAACAGCTTGGAAAATCCAGAAAATGATGTCATGGCTTTAGAAGCTTCTGATAGGCTAATTGACAATATTTGAGTCAATTGGAGGTGTACCTGTGGATGTATTTCAAGGCCTACCTTCTGTAGCTCAGTTGGTAGAGCATGGCGCTTGTAACGCCAGGGTAGTGGGTTTGATTCCCGGGACCACCCATACGTAGAATGTATGCACACATGACTGTAAGTCGCTTTGGATAAAAGCGTCTGCTAAATGGCATATATATATTATTCAAACTGTGCCTCTTTATATGACATCATGGGGGAAAAAAAGAAAAAGACCTCAGATAAAAATTGTAGACCTCCACAAGTCTGGTTCATCCCTGGGAGAAATTTCCAAACGCCTGAAGGTACCACATTCAACTGTACAAACAATAGTACGCAAGAATTAACACCATGGGACCACATAGCCGTTATACCACTCAGGAAGGAGACGCATTCGGTCTCCTAGAGATTAACGTACTTTGGTGCAAAAAGTGCAAATCAATCCCAGAACAACAGTAAAGGACCTTGTGAAGATGCTGAAGGAAACAGGTACAAAAGTATCTATATCCACAGTAAAACGAGTCCTATATCGACATAACCTGAAAGGCCGCTCAGCAAGGAAGAAGCCACTGCTCCAAAACCGCCATAAAAAAAACAGACTACGGTTTGCAACTGAACATATGGACAAAGATCATACTTTTTGGAGAAATGTCCTTTGGTCTGATGAAACAAAAATAGAACCTTTTGGCCATAATGACCATCATTGTGTTTGGAGGAAAAGAGGGAGGCTTGCAAGCCGAAGAACACCATCCCAACCGTGAAGCACGGGGGTGGCAGCATCATGTTGTGGGGGTGCTTTGCTGCAGGAGGGACTGGTGCACTTCACATAATAGGTGGCATCATGAGGAAAGAAAATTATGTGGATATATTGAAGCAACATCTCAAGACATCAGTCAGGAAGTTAAAGCTTGGTCGCAAATGGGTCTTCCAAATGAACAATGACCCCAAGCATACTTCTAAAGTTGTGGCAAAATGGCTTAAGGACAACAAAGTCAAGTTATTGGAGTGGCCATCACAAAGCCCTGACCTCAATCCTATAGAACATTTGTGGGCAGAACTGAAAAAGTGTGTGTGAGCAAGAAGGCCTACAAACCTGACTCAGTTACACCAGCTCTGTCAGGAGGATTCGGCCAAAATTCACCCAACTTATTGTGGGAAGCTTGTGGAAGGCTACCCAAAACGTTGGACCCAAGTTAAAAAAGTTAAAAGCAATGTAACCAAATACTAATTGAGTGTATGTAAACTTCTGGGAATGTGATGAAAGAAATAAAAGCTGAAATAAATCATTCTCTCTACTATTATTCTGACATTTCACATTCTTAAAATAAAGTGGTGATTCTAACTGACCTAGACAGGGAATTTTTACAAGGATTAAATGTCAGGAATTGTGAAAAACTGAGTTTAAATGTATTTGGCTAAGGTGTATGTAAACTTCCGACTCAACTGTAAATATAGTCTTTCATGTGTGTGTGTGTGTGGGTGTGTGTGTGTGCAGATGGATTGTGTTAACTAAGTCTTAATTGGAACGTGAGCAATTAGAGGGCAATTTGTCTTGAGAAAGAGAGAGGGAGAGAGAGAGAGAGGGAGAGAGAGAGAGAGAGAGAGAGAGAGAGAGAGAGAGAGAGAGAGAGAGAGAGAGAGAGAGAGAGAGAGAGAGAGAGAGAGAGAGAGAGAGAGAGAGAGAGAGAGAGAGAGAGAGAGGGAGGGAGAGAGAGGGAGAGAGAGGGAGAGAGAGAGGGAGAGAGAGGAGAAGATGAAGATGTGTAGTTGTCTGTGTGAATAGAAGCACCAATGGAGAGGAGGAGGAGAGATAGAGAGACAGACAGAGGGAGAGAGAGAGAGAGAGGAGAAGATGAAGATGTAAGTTGTCTGTGTGAATAGAAGCACCAGTGGAGAGGAGGAGGAGAGATAGAGAGACAGACACCAAGATGTGGAGAGGAGGAGGAGAGATAGAGAGACAGACAGAGGGAGAGAGAGAGAGAGAGGAGAAGATGAAGATGTGTAGTTGTCTGTGTGAATAGAAGCACCAATGGAGAGGAGGAGGAGAGATAGAGAGACAGACAGAGGGAGAGAGAGAGAGAGAGGAGAAGATGAAGATGTGTAGTTGTCTGTGTGAATAGAAGCACCAATGGAGAGGAGGAGGAGAGATAGAGAGACAGACAGAGGGAGAGAGAGAGAGAGAGAGAGAGAAGATGAAGATGAAGATGTGTAGTTGTCTGTGTGAATAGAAGCACCAATGGAGAGGAGGAGGAGAGATAGAGAGACAGACAGAGGGAGAGAGAGAGAGAGAGAGGAGAAGATGAAGATGTGTAGTTGTCTGTGTGAATAGAAGCACCAATGGAGAGGAGGAGGAGAGATAGAGAGACAGACAGAGGGAGAGAGAGAGAGACAGAGGGAGAGGGAGAGGGAGAGATAGAGAGACAGAGGGAGAGGGAGAGAGAGAGAGAGAGAGAGAGAGAGAGAGAGAGAGAGAGAGAGAGAGAGAGAGAGAGAGAGAGAGAGAGAGAGAGAGAGAGAGAGGGGGAGGGAGAGAGGGAGAGGGAGAGGGAGAGGGGAGAGAGAGAGAGAGAGAGAGAGAGAGAGAGAGAGAGAGAGAGAGAGAGAGAGAGAGAGAGAGAGAGAGAGAGAGAGACAGAGACAGAGGGAGAGAGAGGAGAAGATGAAGATGTGTAGTTGTCTGTGTGAATAGAAGCACCAATGGAGAGGAGGAGGAGAGATAGAGAGACAGACAGAGGGAGAGAGAGAGAGAGAGAGAGAAGATGAAGATGTGTAGTTGTCTGTGTGAATAGAAGCACCAATGGAGAGGAGGAGGAGAGATAGAGAGACAGACAGAGGGAGAGAGAGAGAGAGAGGAGAAGATGAAGATGTGTAGTTGTCTGTGTGAATAGAAGCACCAATGGAGAGGAGGAGGAGAGATAGAGAGACAGACAGAGGGAGAGAGAGAGAGAGAGAGAGGAGAAGATGAAGATGTGTAGTTGTCTGCGTGAATAGAAGCACCAATGGAGAGGGGGAGAGATACACTGTAAAACATGGTTTTGTTATTTTAATTCATTTTATTAAGTAACTGGTTCCACACCTTTTTTTTGTTTAATTCACTTTTAGGTCAAAGTGTTACCGGAATGTAACATTTTCAGTTGGCCCAAACCTATATGCAACATGAGAAAATATACAACACTTATGTGTTTGCTCAATTTGCTACTCCTACACACTCAGTCACACCTACACTCTCAGGGACACATACACACTCAGTCACACCTACATTCTCAGTCACACCTACACCCAGTCACACCTACACACTCATTCCCACCTACACTCTCAGTCACACCTACACTCTCAGGGACACGTACACTCTCAGTCACACCTACACTCTCAGTCACACCTACACACTCAGTCACACCTACACACTCATTCCCACCTACACTCTCAGTCACACCTACACTCTCAGGGACACGTGCACACTCAGTCACACCTACACTCTCAGTCACACCTACACACTCAGTCACACCTACACTCTCAGTCACACGTACACACTCAGTCACACCTACACTCTCAGGGACACATACACACTCAGTCACACCTACACGCTCAGGGACACGTACACACTCATTCCCACCTACACACTCAGGGACACGTGCACACTCAGTCACACCTACACTCTCAGTCACACCTACACACTCAGTCACACCTACACTCTCAGTCACACATACACACTCAGTCACACCTACACTCTCAGTCACACCTACACCCAGTCACACCTACACACTCATTCCCACCTACACTCTCAGTCACACCTACACTCTCAGGGACACGTACACTCTCAGTCACACCTACACTCTCAGTCACACCTACACACTCAGTCACACCTACACACTCATTCCCACCTACACTCTCAGTCACACCTACACTCTCAGGGACACGTGCACACTCAGTCACACCTACACTCTCAGTCACACCTACACACTCAGTCACACCTACACTCTCAGTCACACGTACACACTCAGTCACACCTACACTCTCAGGGACACATACACACTCAGTCACACCTACACGCTCAGGGACACGTACACACTCATTCCCACCTACACACTCAGTCACACCTACACTCTCAGTCACACCTACACACTCAGTCACACCTACACACTCATTCCCACCTACACTCTCAGTCACACCTACACTCTCAGGGACACGTACACTCTCAGTCACACCTACACACTCAGTCACACCTACACACTCATTCCCACCTACACTCTCAGTCACACCTACACACTCAGTCACACGTACACACTCAGTCACACGTACACACTCAGTCACACGTACACACTCAGTCACACCTACACACTCAGTCACACGTACACACTCAGTCACACCTACACACTCAGTCACACGTACACACTCAGTCACACACACACACACAGTTTTCTACTGCTACCCCACCATGTCTATGTCAATGACTGTATTGCTCCACTTCACATCAAAGTAAATCTCAGCTCAGTTAAAGAAAAACTATTTTATTTATCATAGCGATTAAGGAGTAACATTAAAATAAAGTGATGATCCTAACTGACATAAAACAGGGAATTTTTTACTAGGATTAAATGTCAGGAATTGTGAAAAACTTAGTTTAAATGGAACATGGAACAGCAACAGCACATCACTCCACATCATATAATACACATCCCCAGCTGAAACAGTGAACAACAACCTTCTAATGGAGACTGAATGACAGAGGTAATGCTACAGCACATCACTCCACATCATATAATACACATCCCCAGCTGAAACAGTGAACAACAACCTTCTAATGGAGACTGAATGACAGAGGTAATGCTACAGCACATCTCAGTCTAACTGCAGCAGTGCCATAGCAGCTACATACTGAGTGTCATGCTACCAATAATCAGTTACCCAGAATCATGTCTCATTTATGAGGTGGAACACACCTTGTAGCAAATGGGACTTGGCGATAGAGGCTACAGGGTTAGTTAGTTAGTTAGTTAGTTAGTTAGTTAGTTAGTTAGTTAGTTAGTTAGTTCGTTAGTTGGTGAGTTAGTTAGTTAGTTAGACTCCAGAGATGAGCTCCAATGCCAGGTGCTACCCCTCTTTGGAAAGCAGTTTTCCCTGGATTAGGGATTAAGCACCCCCAGACACGTGCACAGAGAGGCTCAACCAGCACCCGACCACCTGCCCTTTTGCTCTCCTATGTGTTTGAATTACTTTTTGTCTCTTTTAGTAGTTTATTTTATTTTAAGTGTAACGTTATGAATTGCACATCAAACTAGCTAATTTTATAAACTCGTGAATGTCACAAAATTCCACCGCCCTACTGCTCCAAGAACACACTCGTCTGACTTGCGTGCAGTGGCCACTGGCTACGGGGGCGTGGAGCGGGGAGACTTGAATACCGCTAGGAAGAGTTGGATCTGTCATGTCTCCCACTGTTAGGGACACAGAATGGGGCATTCAACTGCTTGTTAGAAAGAGGCAGGTATCAGAAGCATGACAAACTGCTTGTTAGGAAGAGGCAGATATCAGAAGCAGGACAAACTGCTTGTTAGGAAGAGGCAGATATCAGAAGCAGGACAAACTGCTTGTTAGGAAGAGGCAGATATCAGAAGCATGAAACAATTGCTTGTTGGAAAGAGGCAGATATCAGAAGCAGGACAAACTGCTTGTTAGGAAGAGGCAGATATCAGAAGCATGACAAACTGCTTGTTAGGAAGAGGCAGATATCAGAAGCATGACAAACTGCTTGTTAGGAAGAGGCAGGTATCAGAAGCATGAAACAACTGCTTGTTAGGAAGAGGCAGATATCAGAAGCAGGACAAACTGCTTGTTAGGAAGAGGCAGATATCAGAAGCATGACAAACTGCTTGTTAGGAAGAGGCAGATATCAGAAGCAGGACAAACTGCTTGTTAGGAAGAGGCAGATATCAGAAGCATGACAAACTGCTTGTTAGGAAGAGGCAGATATCAGAAGCAGGACAAACTGCTTGTTAGGAAGAGGCAGGTATCAGAAGCATGACAAACTGCTTGTTAGGAAGAGGCAGATATCAGAAGCATGACAAACTGCTTGTTAGGAAGAGGCAGATATCAGAAGCAGGACAAACTGCTTGTTAGGAAGAGGCAGATATCAGAAGCATGAAACAATTGCTTGTTGGAAAGAGGCAGATATCAGAAGCAGGACAAACTGCTTGTTAGGAAGAGGCAGATATCAGAAGCATGACAAACTGCTTGTTAGGAAGAGGCAGATATCAGAAGCATGACAAACTGCTTGTTAGGAAGAGGCAGAAATCAGAAGCATGACAAACTGCTTGTTAGGAAGAGGCAGATATCAGAAGCATGACAAACTGCTTGTTAGGAAGAGGCAGATATCAGAAGCAGGACAAACTGCTTGTTAGGAAGAGGCAGATATCAGAAGCATGAAACAACTGCTTGTTAGGAAGAGGCAGATATCAGAAGCATGACAAACTGCTTGTTAGGAAGAGGCAGATATCAGAAGCATGAAACAACTGCTTGTTAGGAAGAGGCAGATATCAGAAGCAGGACAAACTGCTTGTTGGAAAGAGGCAGATATCAGAAGCATGAAACAACTGCTTGTTAGGAAGAGGCAGATATCAGAAGCATGACAAACTGCTTGTTAGGAAGAGGCAGATATCAGAAGCAGGACAAACTGCTTGTTAGGAAGAGGCAGATATCAGAAGCATGAAACAACTGCTTGTTGGAAAGAGGCAGATATCAGAAGCAGGACAAACTGCTTGTTAGGAAGAGGCAGATATCAGAAGCAAGCATGAAACAACTGCTTGTTAGGAAGAGGCAGATATCAGAAGCATGAAACAACTGCTTGTTAGGAAGAGGCAGATATCAGAAGCATGAAACAACTGCTTGTTAGGAAGAGGCAGATATCAGAAGCATGACAAACTGCTTGTTAGGAAGAGGCAGATATCAGAAGCATGAAACAACTGCTTGTTAGGAAGAGGCAGATATCAGAAGCATGAAACAACTGCTTGTTAGGAAGAGGCAGATATCAGAAGCATGAAACAACTGCTTGTTGGAAAGACGCAGATATCAGAAGCAGGACAAACTGCTTGTTAGGAAGAGGCAGATATCAGAAGCAGGAAAAACTCAAAACGAGTAAAAACACAAGTTTCGACAGCATAGAGAGCAGATTTACGTCATCATTCGCCATGATCAGCTGATAGCCACTCTTCCCGATGTCAATAATCTCTCGTCTTCCCTTGGCCTAGGAGTCACTGGCACTAGCTTGCTAACAGTGTAAGCAATGGGGGGTGGGCTGCCCTTTTTCAATTTCGAGCAGCTGCCCCCCCAAAGGTCTGTGCACGGCCCTGAGCTCTCCATTCCCAGACACATCCTTGGAAACCAAGACGTTTCAAACAATAAGATTCAGACTAGCCATGGAAAGTGCTGACATAATAGTAAAGAAGTAAAACTGTAGTGAAGACCATGGTGAAGAAGCTGTGATACACACACAGTGTTGTTCCAGCGTGGTTCAGCCTCAGCCCTTCCAGGACAAGCTGCAGTTAAACCCTGTTTATAAACCCTGTTTAACCCCTCAGACCCAGGGCACAGAGGTCACAGAGGTTAGAATCCAGGTGTCACGAAAGACCAAAAGTCTTCTCACCAGTTCAGCTCTGTCTAATACACCCCCCACCCACAAACACACACACACACACTCACTCTCATACTCACTCACTCTCATACTCACTCTCACAGTCACACACACACACACACACACACACACACACACACACACACACACACACACACACACACACACACACACACACACACACACACACACACACACTCCCCCTTCCCCGACACTCATAATGGCAAACTTTTGTTCAGTTCCTTCCCCACCCCCTCTCCCCCATCCCCTTCCCAATCTCTCCAAACCTATTCATCCTAAAGGTCTATTCATATCCCCTCCCTCACCCCATGCTGCCTGTTTTCATTCCCCAGATTTCACACACTCCTTCACCCCAGTTGTCTCACTATCCCTGCATCCTGACTGACAGAGAGAGAGACATCATCTACAGGGAGACCTATATAGCGCTTTGCGCAAAGCTCTAGTTAGATTTAAACCAATCCATTATGTCCGTCAAACAAAGGTCACCATCTATTTCAATCCAATACTCTGTGCTTGATTGTGGTTTCTTTATTTTTTTACCAGCCTTATGGAGACAGACTATCCTCAGGGTCAGGACTTTATGGGACCCTGATTACATTCAGTCCCAATTTAGTGGTGCTATAACACACACACACACAGACAGACACAGACACAGACACAGACACAGACACAGACACAGACACACACAGACACAGACACAGACACACACACACACACACACACACACACACACACACACACACACACACACACACACACACACACACACACACACACACACACACACACACACACAGCCTCTGTCAATCCTGCTCTTAGTCACACCTAATAATAATAATAATAATAAATGCCATTTAGCAGACGCTTTTATCCAAAGCGACTTACAGTCATGTGTGCATATGTGTGTGTATGTGTGCATACATTCTACACACTCAGTCACACCTACACACTCAGTCACACCTACACCCTCAGTCACACCTACACACTCAGTCACCCCTACACACTCAGTCACACCTACACACTCAGTCCCACCTACACACTCAGTCACACCTAAACACCGAGTCACACGTACACACTCAGTCACACCTACACGCTCAGTCACACTTACACACTCTGTCACACGTACACACTCTGTCACACCTACACACTCAGTCACACCTACACACTCAGTCCCACCTACACACTCAGTCCCACCTACACTCTCAGTCACACCTACACACTCAGTCACACGTACACACCCAGTCACACCTACACACTCAGTCACACCTACACACTCAGTCACACCTACACACTCAGTCACACCTACACACTCAGTCACACCTACACTCTCAGTCACACCTACACACTCAGTCACACGGACACACTCAGTCACACATACACACTCAGACACACCTACACACTCAGTCACACCTACACACTCAGTCACACCTACATACTGTCACACCTACACACTCAGTCACACCTACACACTCAGTCACACCTACACACTCGGTTACACGGACACACTCAGTCACACCTACACACTCAGTCACACCTACACACTCAGTCACACCTACATACTGTCACACCTACACACTCAGTCACACCTAAACACCCAGTCACACCTACACACTCAGTCACACCTACACACTCAGTCACACGTACACACTCAGTCACACCTTAACACTCAGTCCCACCTACACACTCAGTCACACCTACACACTCAGTCACACGTACACACTCAGTCACACGTACACACTCAGTCACACCTACACACTCAGTCACACCTACACACTCAGTCACACCTACACACTCAGTCACACGTACACACTC
>NW_026290769.1:205000-220000 GCF_023373465.1 Oncorhynchus keta | reverse complement strand
GCTGTTATAGCAGCACTGTTCCAACATCTAGTGGAAAGCCTTCCCAGAAGAGAGGAGGCTGTTATAGCAGCACTGTTCCAACATCTAGTGGAAAGCCTTTCCAGAAGAGAGGAGGCTGTTATAGCAGCACTGTTCCAACATCTAGTGGAAAGCCTTCCCAGAAGAGAGGATGCTGTTATAGCAGCACTGTTCCAACATCTAGTGGAAAGCCTTCCCAGAAGAGAGGAGACTGTTATAGCAGCACTGTTCCAACATCTAGTGGAAAGCCTTCCCAGAAGAGAGGATGCTGTTATAGCAGCAATGTTCCAACATCTAGTGGAAAGCCTTCCCAGAAGAGAGGAGGCTGTTATAGCAGCACTGTTCCAACATCTAGTGGAAAGCCTTTCCAGAAGAGTGGAGGCTGTTATAGCCGCAATGTTCCAACATCTAGTGGAAAGCCTTCCCAGAAGAGAGGAGGATGTTATAGCAGCACTGTTCCAACATCAAGTGGAAAGCCTTTCCAGAAGAGTGGAGGCTGTTATAGCAGCAATGTTCCAACATCTAGTGGAAAGCCTTCCCAGAAGAGAGGAGGCTGTTATAGCAGCACTGTTCCAACATCTAGTGGAAAGCCTTCCCAGAAGAGAGGAGGATGTTATAGCAGCACTGTTCCAACATCAAGTGGAAAGCCTTTCCAGAAGAGTGGAGGCTGTTATAGCAGCACTGTTCCAACATCTAGTGGAAAGCCTTCCCAGAAGAGAGGAGGATGTTATAGCAGCACTGTTCCAACATCAAGTGGAAAGCCTTTCCAGAAGAGTGGAGGCTGTTATAGCAGCAATGTTCCAACATCTAGTGGAAAGCCTTCCCAGAAGAGAGGAGGATGTTATAGCAGCACTGTTCCAACATCTAGTGGAAAGCCTTCCCAGAAGAGAGGAGGATGTTATAGCAGCACTGTTCCAACATCTAGTGGAAAGCCTTCCCAGAAGAGAGGAGGCTGTTATAGCAGCACTGTTCCAACATCTAGTGGAAAGCCTTCCCAGAAGAGAGGAGGATGTTATAGCAGCACTGGTCCAACATCTAGTGGAAAGCCTTCCCAGAAGAGAGGAGGATGTTATAGCAGCAATGTTCCAACATCTAGTGGAAAGCCTTCCCAGAAGAATGGAGGTTGTTATGGCAGCAAAGGGGAGACCAACTCCATATTAATGGCCATGATTTTGGAATGAGATGTTCGACAAGCAGGTGTCCACATACTTCTGGCCGTGTAGTGTAGATAGATAAATGAGAGGGAGAGAGGAATGTTGTCTGGTGAATGTGCAGCAGTAAGCAGTGTACTATAGTTAGTAAACAGTGTTGCTGACTACATAGATCTGTTAAATTAGCCTGCAAAGCCGTCCGCCTGGATAATTGCTCATCATAGCCTCTCCCCATAGGGAGACACACACACGCACGCACGCACGCACGCACGCACGCACGCACGCACGCACGCACACACACACACACACACACACACACACACACAGTGCCACTGCCTGTCTATAGACAGTCTTCCCAGAGAGCATCAACACATGACTACAAACACCTGGTAAGCTGTTTATCACACTTTCATTTAATCTAAAACAGGAACTACGGACCACAGCCAGACACAGAGGGAGTGTGTGTGTGTGTGTGTGTGTGTGTGTGTGTGTGTGTGTGTGTGTGTGTGTGTGTGTGTGTGTGTGTGTGTGTGTGTGTGTGTGTGTGTGTGTGTGTGTGTGTGTGTGTGTGTGTGTGTTGAAACAGCAGGAGAAGCAGGATGAGCTATGTGGAAGAGGGAGAGTGAGGAGATAGAGAGATATGAGACAGAGCATAGAACAGAAGAGAAAGATGAGGCAAAGAGATAAGGCAGGATATACAGGAAGAGAGAGCCAGGGATGGACAGATAGAGAGAGAGAGAGATAAAGAGAGCTAGAGATGGAGATGGGAAACTGGAATATTAATCTGCAGGGAATTAAGATGAGTCATTTAGAGAGGGGTGCTGAACCCAACAGTATGGTTAATGGTGTGCGAGAGAGATGAGGGGTACAGAGAGAGAGGAGGGGTACAGAGAGAAAGAGGGGTACAGAGAGAGAGGAGGGGTACAGAGAGAAAGAGGGGTACATAGGGAGAAGGAGGGGTACAGAGAGAGAAAGAGGGGTACAGAGAGAGAGGAAGGCTACAGAGAAAAAGAGGGGTACAGAGTGGAAGAGGGGTACAGAGAGAGAAAGAGGGGTACAGAGAGAGAAAGAGGGGTACAGAGAGAGAAGGAGGGGTACAGAGAGAAAGAGGTGTACATAGTGAGAAGGAGGGGTACAGAGAGAGAAAGAGGGGTACAGAGAGATAAAGACAGGTACAGAGAGAGAAGGAGGGGTACAGAGAGAAAGAGGGGTACATAGGGAGAAGGAGGGGTACAGAGAGAGAAAGGGGGGTACTGAGAGAGAAAGAGGTGTAACCTCTAACCCCAGACACACACTGTGGTCAGCCCACTGGCCCCAACAAGGCTAACAGGTACTGTGACACACCTTCAATAATAAGCCAAGTGTTTATACATGCTGAGACAATTTCATGTTCATGAGGCATTAGGGAGCTAGACAGACACTGACATAGGGAGAGGAGAGGAGAGGAGAGGAGAGGAGAGGAGAGGAGAGACAGGGATAGGGTGTGTGTAGTGCTTGTTGTTCACTGTCTCTCTGTCTCTCTCTCTCACTCCCTCCATCTCTTTCTCTCTCACTTCCTCCATCTCTCTTCTCTCTCACTCACTCCCTCCATCTCTCTTTCTCTCTCACTTCTTCCATCTCTCTTTCTCTCTCACTCCCTCCATCTCTCTTTATCTCTCCCTACCTCCATCTCTCTTTCACTCTCTAAACCTCTTTTGGTCATTGGGCCCCTCAGGGGTGTGTACTTAGTCCCCTCCTGTACTCCCTGTTCACCCACGACGGTGTGGCCAAACACGACTCCAACATCATCATTAAGTTTACAGTGGTAGGCCTCATCACCGACAATGATGAGACAGCCTAAAGGGAGGAGGTCAGAGAACTGGCAGTGTGACTCCCTCAATGTGAGCAGGACAAAGGAGCTGATCGTGGACTACAGGAAAAGACAGCCCCCATTAATTAAGTTTCAAGTTCCTTGGTGTCCACATCACCAACAATCTATCATGGTCCAAACACAGCAAGACAGTTGTGAAGAGGGCACCACAACACCTTTTCCCCCTCAGGAGACTGAAAAGATTTGGCATGGGTCCTCAGATCCTCAAAAAGTTCTACAGCTGCACCATCGAGAGCATCCTGGTATTGCAACTGCTCGGCATCTGACCGCAAGGCACTACAGAGGGTAGTGAGTACAGCCCAGTACATCACTGGGGCCAAGCTTCCTGCCATCCAGGACCTCTATAATAGGCGGTGTCAGAGGAAAGCCCATAAAATAGTTAGAGACTCCAGTCAACCAAGTCATAGACTGTTCTCTCTGCTACCGCAATGCAAGCGGTACCGGAGCACCAAAAGGCTCCTTAACAGCTTCTACCCCCAAGCCATAAGACTGCTGAACAATTCATCAAATGGCCACCAGACTATTAACATTGACCCCCAAGCCCAAGCAATTATAGTGTAACGTGTCTGGAGCTGAGACGTGTTCCCGCCGCCCCCGCCGCCCCCCGGAGAGGAGGGAGTGGAGGAGAGGGAGGAGTGGAGGAGAGGAAGGAATGGAGGAGAGGAAGGAGTGGAGGAGAGGAATGAGTGGTGGAGAGGAAGGAGTGGTGGAGAGGCAGGAGTGGAGGAGAGGAAGGAATGGAGGAGAGGAAGGAGTGGAGGAAAGTGAGAAGTGGAGGAGAGGAAGGAGTGGAGGAGAGCGAGGAGTGGAGGAGAGGAAGGAATGGAGGAGAGGAAGGAGTGGAGGAGAGGGAGGAGTGGAGGAGAGGGAGGAGTGGAGGAGAGGAAGGAGTGGAGGAGAGGAAGGAGTGGTGGAGAGGAAGGAGTGGTGGAGAGGCAGGAGTGGAGGAAGGAATGGAGGAGAGGAAGGAGTGGAGGAGAGGAAGGAATGGAGGAGAGGAAGGAGTGGAGGAGAGTGAGAATTGGAGGAGAGGAAGGAGTGGAGGAGAGCGATGAGTGGAGGAGAGGAAGGAGTGGAGGAGAGGGAGGAGTGGAGGAGAGGGAGAAGTGGAGGAGAGGAAGGAATGGAGGAGAGCGAGGAGTGGAGGAGAGGAAGGAGTGGAGGAGAGGGAGGAATGGAGGAGAGGGAGGAGTGGAGGAAGGAAGGAGTGGAGGAGAGGGAGGAGTGGAGGAGAGGAAGGAATGGAGGAGAGGAAGGAGTGGAGGAGAGGGAGGAATGGAAGGAATGGAGGAGAGGGAGGAGTGGAGGAGAGGAAGGAATGGAGGAGAGGGAGGAATGGAGGAGAGGATGGAATGGAGGAAAGGAAGGAGTGGAGGAGAGGGAGGAGTGGAGGAGAGGAAGTATTGGTGGAGAGGGAGGAGTGGAGGAGAGGGAGAAGTGGAGGAGAGGAAGGAATGGAGGAGAGCGAGGAGTGGAGGAGAGGAAGGAGTGGAGGAAGGAGTGGAGGAGAGGGAGGAATGGAGGAGAGGGAGGAGTGGAGAAGAGGAAGGAGTGGAGGAGAGGGTGGAGTGGAGGAAGGAATGGAGGAGAGGAAGGAATGGAGGAGAGGAAGGAGTGGAGGAGAGGGAGGAATGGAGGAGAGGGAGGAGTGGAGGAGAGGAAGGATTGGTGGAGAGGGAGGAGTGGAGGAGAGGAAGGAATGGAGGAGAGGAAGGAGTGGAGGAGAGGGAGGAGTGGAGGAGAGGAAGGATTGGTGGAGAGGGAGGAGTGGAGGAGAGGAAGGATTGGTGGAGAGGGAGGAGTGGAGGAGAGGAAGGAGTGGAGGAGAGGAAGGAGTGGAGGAGAGGGAGGAATGGAGGAGAGGAAGGAGTGGAGGAGAGGGAGGAGTGGAGGAGAGGAAGGAATGGAGGAGAGGAAGGAGTGGAGGAGAGGAAGGAATGGAGGAGAGGAAGGAGTGGAGGAGAGGGAGGAATGGAAGGAATGGAGGAGAGGGAGGAGTGGAGGAGAGGAAGGAATGGAGGAGAGAGAGGAATGGAGGAGAGGATGGAATGGAGGAAAGGAAGGAGTGGAGGAGAGGGAGGAGTGGAGGAGAGGAAGTATTGGTGGAGAGGGAGGAGTGGAGGAGAGGGAGAAGTGGAGGAGAGGAACGAATGGAGGAGAGCGAGGAGTGGAGGAGAGGAAGGAGTGGAGGAAGGAGTGGAGGAGAGGGAGGAATGGAGGAGAGGGAGGAGTGGAGAAGAGGAAGGAGTGGAGGAGAGGGTGGAGTGGAGGAAGGAATGGAGGAGAGGAAGGAATGGAGGAGAGGAAGGAGTGGAGGAGAGGGAGGAATGGAGGAGAGGGAGGAGTGGAGGAGAGGAAGGATTGGTGGAGAGGGAGGAGTGGAGGAGAGGAAGGAATGGAGGAGAGGAAGGGTTGGAGGAGAGGGAGGAGTGGAGGAGAGGAAGGATTGGTGGAGAGGGAGGAGTGGAGGAGAGGAAGGAATGGAGGAGAGCGAGGAGTGGAGGAGAGGAAGGAGTGGAGGAAGGAGTGGAGGAGAGGGAGGAATGGAGGAGAGGGAGGAGTGGAGAAGAGGAAGGAGTGGAGGAGAGGGTGGAGTGGAGGAAGGAATGGAGGAGAGGAAGGAATGGAGGAGAGGAAGGAGTGGAGGAGAGGGAGGAATGGAGGAGAGGGAGGAGTGGAGGAGATGAAGGATTGGTGGAGAGGGAGGAGTGGAGGAGAGGAAGGAATGGAGGAGAGGAAGGAGTGGAGGAGAGGGAGGAGTGGAGGAGAGGAAGGATTGGTGGAGAGGGAGGAGTGGAGGAGAGGAAGGATTGGTGGAGAGGGAGGAGTGGAGGAGAGGAAGGAGTGGAGGAGAGGAAGGAGTGGAGGAGAGGAGAGGGAGGAATGGAGGAGAGGAAGGAGTGGAGGAGAGGGAGGAGTGGAGGAGAGGAAGGAATGGAGGAGAGGAAGGAGTGGAGGAGAGGAAGGAATGGAGGAGAGGAAGGAGGGAGGAGAGGGAGGAATGGAAGGAATGGAGGAGAGGGAGGAGGGAGGAGAGAGGAAGGAATGGAGGAGAGAGAGGAGGAATGAGAGGAATGGAGAGGATGGAATGGAGGAAAGGAAGGAGTGGAGGAGAGGGAGGAGTGGAGGAGAGGAAGTATTGGTGGAGAGGGAGGAGTGGAGGAGAGGGAGAAGTGGAGGAGAGGAACGAATGGAGGAGAGCGAGGAGGGAGGAGAGGAAGGAGTGGAGGAAGGAGTGGAGGAGAGGGAGGAATGGAGGAGAGGGAGGAGTGGAGAAGAGGAAGGAGGGAGGAGAGGGTGGGAGGGAGGAAGGAATGGAGGAGAGGAAGGAATGGAGGAGAGGAAGGAGGGAGGAGAGGGAGGAATGGAGGAGAGGGAGGAGGGAGGAGAGGAAGGATTGGTGGAGAGGGAGGAGTGGAGGAGAGGAAGGAATGGAGGAGAGGAAGGAGTGGAGGAGAGGGAGGAGTGGAGGAGAGGAAGGATTGGTGGAGAGGGAGGAGTGGAGGAGAGGAAGGAGTGGAGGAGAGGAAGGAGTGGAGGAGAGGGAGGAATGGAGGAGAGGAAGGAATGGAGGAGAGGAAGGAGTGGAGGAGAGGGAGGAGTGGAGGAGAGGAAGTATTGGTGGAGAGGGAGGAGTGGAGGAGAGGGAGAAGTGGAGGAGTGGAGGAAGGATTGGAGGAGAGGAAGGAGTGGAGGAGAGGGAGGAATGGAGGAGAGGAAGGAATGGAGGAGAGGAAGGAGTGGAGGAGAGGAAGGAGTGGAGGAGAGGGAGGAATGGAGGAGAGGAAGGAGTGGAGGAGAGGGAGGAATGGAGGAGAGGAAGGAGTGGAGGAGAGGGAGGAATGGAGGAGAGGAAGGAATGGAGGAGAGGAAGGAGTGGAGGAGAGGGAGGAGTGGAGGAGAGGAAGGAGTGGAGGTGAGGAAGGAGTGGAGGAGAGCGAGGAGTGGAGGAGAGGAAGGAGTGGAGGAGAGGGAGAAGTGGTGGAGAGGGAGGAATGGAGGAGAGGGAGGAGTGGAGGAGAGGAAGGAGTGGAGGAGATGGAGGAGATGAGGGGGAGGCCTCGGGGAGGAAATCTCATAAATTACTGAAATAATAATTTTAAAGGGAGTCTGAGAAGAGGAGAGGTCTTAGAAAAAGACTCCATAAGAGGAACGAGTGTGTGGTAGAAACGAATGGAGGAAGAATAGCTAATACCATTGAATAATGTCCTACTGGGAATAAAGAGACGGAGAGGAACTGAAGAACGATGGGGTGATGGAGGGAGTTTGAGAAGGAGAAACAGTAGCTGAGGTCATTTCTAAATCTGCTCTGGAGTGGGAGGAGGGTGGACGGCCAGAGACGAAGGGAGAGAGGAGAGATAGAGGGCATGAGGAAGGAGGACGGCCAGAGACGAAGGGAGAGAGGAGAGACAGAGGGCATGAGGAGGGTGGACGGCCAGAGACGAAGGGAGAGAGGAGAGACAGAGGGCATGAGGAGGGAGGATGGCCAGAGACGAAGGGAGAGAGGAGAGACAGAGGGCATGAGGAGGGTGGACGGCCAGAGACGAAGGGAGAGAGGAGAGACAGAGGGCATGAGGAGGGTGGACAGAGACGAAGGGAGAGAGGAGAGACAGAGGGCATGAGGAGGGAGGACGGCCAGAGACGAAGGGAGAGAGGAGAGACAGAGGGCATGGGACGGCCAGAGACGAAGGGAGAGAGGAGAGACAGAGGGCATGAGGATGGAGGACGGCCAGAGACGAAGGGAGAGAGGAGAGACAGAGGGCATGAGGAGGGTGGACGGCCAGAGACGAAGGGAGAGAGGAGAGACAGAGGGCATGAGGATGGAGGACGGCCAGAGACGAAGGGAGAGAGGAGAGACAGAGGGCATGAGGAGGGTGGACGGCCAGAGACGAAGGGAGAGAGGAGAGACAGAGGGCATGAGGAGGGAGGACGGCCAGAGACGAAGGGAGAGAGGAGAGACAGAGGGCATGAGGAGGGAGGACGGCCAGAGACGAAGGGAGAGAGGAGAGACAGAGGGCATGAGGAGGGAGGGGTGGAAATAAGGGAGAAAGAGTAGAGGGAGAAATATAGAGCATGGCAAGAAAGAACAAGGAATTGAATGATAGAGAGGAGAAAACAGAGGGCAAGAGGGCAAGGAGATACAGAGAGAGAGAGACAGAGAGAGAGACAGAGAGAGAGACAGAGAGAGAGACAGGGAGAGAGAGAGACAGAGAGAGACAGCGAGAAAGAGACAGAGAGAGAGAGAGACAGAGAGAGAGAGAGAGAGAGAGACAGAGAGAGAGAGAGGGTGAGAGAGATAGACATTGAGAGAGAAACAGAGAGAGAGAGAGAGAGTGAGACAGAGAGAGAGAGAGTGAGAGAGAGAGCAAGAGAGAGAGAGAGAGACAGAGAGAGAGAGAAATATATTATATATTATATATTATCTACCTCACTTGCTTTGGCAATGTTAACACGTTTCCCATGCCAATAAAGCCCTTGAATTGAATTGAATTGAATTGAATTGAATTGAGAGAGACAGAGAGAGAGAGACAGAGAGAGAGAGAGAGAGAGAGAGAGAGAGAGAGAGAGAGAGAGAGAGAGAGAGAGAGAGAGAGAGAGAGAGAGAGAGAGACAGAGAGATTTACAGAGAAAGGGAGAGAGAGAGAGGGAGAGAGAGAGAGAGAGGGAGGGAGAGTGAGTGAGAGACAGAGAGAGAGGAGGAGAAAGAGAGAGAGGGAGGGAGAGCGAGAGAGAGACAGACAGAGGGAGAGAGAGAGAGGGAGAGAGACAGAGAGAGAGAGAGAGAGAGAGAGAGAGAGAGAGAGAGAGAAAGAGAGAGGAGAGAGACAGCGACAGAGAGATAGACAGAGAGAGAGAGAGAGAGAGAGAGAGAGAGAGAGAGAGAGAGAGAGAGAGAGAGAGAGAGAGAGAGAGAGGAGGAGAAAGAGAGAGAGAGAGAGAGGGGGAGAGCGAGAGAGAGACAGAGAGACAGAGAGAGAGAGAGAGAGAGAGAGAGAGAGAGAGAGAGAGAGAGAGAGAGAGAGAGATAGACAGAGAGAGAGGAGGAGAAAGAGAGAGAGAGAGGGAGGGAGAGCGAGCGAGAGAGAGACAGAGGGAGAGAGAGAGGGAGAGAGAGAGAGAGAGAGAGAGAGAGAGAGAGAGAGAGAGAGAGAGAGAGAAGAAAGAAAGAAAGAAAGAAAGAAAGAAAGAAAGAAAGAAAGAGAGGGAGAGAGATCTCCTAACCTTCTGCCCAATGTATGATCATATTAGAGAGACATATTTCCCTCAGATTACACAGATCCACAAAGAATTCGAAAACAAATCCAATTTTAATAAACTCCCATATCTACTGGGTGAAATACCACAGTCTGCAATCACAGCAGCAAGATGTGTGACCTGTTGCCACAAGAAAAGGGCAACCAGTGAAGAACAAACACCATTGTAAATACAACCCATATTTACAGTGCCTTGCGAAAGTATTCGGCCCCCTTGAACTTTGCGACCTTTTGCCACATTTCAGGCTTCAAACATAAATATATAAAACTGTATTTTTTTGTGAAGAATCAACAACAAGTGGGACACAATCATGAAGTGGAACGACATTTATTGGATATTTCAAACTTTTTTAACAAATCAAAAACTGAAAAATTGTGCGTGCAAAATTATTCAGCCCCCTTAAGTTAATACTTTGTAGCGCCACCTTTTGCTGTGATTACAGCTGTAAGTCGCTTGGGGTATGTCTCTATCAGTTTTGCACATCGAGAGACTGAATTTTTTTCCCATTCCTCCTTGCAAAACAGCTCGAGCTCAGTGAGGTTGGATGGAGAGCATTTGTGAACAGCAGTTTTCAGTTCTTTCCACAGATTCTCAATTGGATTCAGGTCTGGACTTTGACTTGGCCATTCTAACACCTGGATATGTTTATTTTTGAACCATTCCATTGTAGATTTTGCTTTATGTTTTGGATCATTGTCTTGTTGGAAGACAAATCTCCGTCCCAGTCTCAGGTCTTTTGCAGACTCCATCAGGTTTTCTTCCAGAATGGTCCTGTATTTGTCTCCATCCATCTTCCCATCAATTTGAACCATCTTCCCTGGTGGATGCTGCCACCACCATGTTTGACAGTGGGGATGGTGTGTTCAGGGTGATGAGCTGTGTTGCTTTTACGCCAAACTTAATGTTTTGCATTGTTGCCAAAAAGTTCAATTTTGGTTTCATCTGACCAGAGCACCTTCTTCCACATGTTTGGTGTGTCTCCCAGGTGGCTTGTGGCAAACTTTAAATGACACTTTTTATGTATATCTTTAAGAAATGGCTTTCTTCTTGCCACTCTTCCATAAAGGCCAGATTTGTGCAATATACGACTGATTGTTGTCCTATGGACAGTCTCCCACCTCAGCTGTAGATCTCTGCAGTTCATCCAGAGTGATCATGGGCCTCTTGGCTGCATCTCTGATCAGTCTTCTCCTTGTATGAGCTGAAAGTTTAGAGGGACGGCCAGGTCTTCGTAGATTTGCAGTGGTCTGATACTCCTTCCATTTCAATATTATCGCTTGCACAGTGCTCCTTGGGATGTTTAAAGCTTGGGAAATCTTTTTGTATCCAAATCCGGCTTTAAACTTCTTCACAACAGTATCTCGGACCTGCCTGGTGTGTTCCTTGTTCTTCATGATGCTCTCTGCGCTTTTAACGGACCTCTGAGACTATCACAGTGCAGGTGCATTTATACGGAGACTTGATTACTGTCACGGTTCATGAATCCACTACCTCTCTTTCTCTCTCTCTCTCTCTCTCTCTCTCTCTCTCTCTCTCTCTCTCTCTCTCTCTCTCTCTCCCGTGTTTGTGTGGGCGTGGTTCCCAATCTCGGCCTGATTGTCTGCGCCAGCTGGAACCACTTATCTTCCCTTTATATGTTCTGTAACCAGTGTTTCTTGTTGTCTGATCGTT
This sequence comes from Oncorhynchus keta, assembly GCF_023373465.1. Classification (NCBI taxonomy): domain Eukaryota; kingdom Metazoa; phylum Chordata; class Actinopteri; order Salmoniformes; family Salmonidae; genus Oncorhynchus; species Oncorhynchus keta. The sequence goes on along the minus strand of NW_026290769.1, from coordinate 209,035 downwards.
GTTACTTCCCTGAGGTTGTGTCGTGTGTCTGTGCTCTTCTCTCGCCGCCCTTGTGTGGATTATCTGCTGTGCTCCTTCCTACCCATCCGGACACACTCCCCTGGATTTCTCTGCACGCTATCATTGGAAGATGCGCCCTAGTCCCTGGGTCGGATTCCGTCTGAGTACAGTCTGTCTGTCCTGTTGCTGTTGTAAACTGTATTGCATCTTGCATCCGCCTCTGTGTTGTCACAGAACGATCTGACCAGACCATGGATGCAGCGAGTTCAACGAGTCTGACCGAATTCATTTCCCGCAGTATCACGAGAATGGATCAACAAGAGGAGAACATCTCCAGCACAGGTCGGGCAGTACAAGCCCTTGCGACGCAGGTAGCCCAGCTGATCCAACAATTACAACATCTGAGGGGTTCCGCTGCGCCACCTACACCGGCAGTTCAACCCGCCCCGCCAGAGCCGGATTCCCAGCTACAGCCACGGCTACCGACACCAGAGGGTTATTCAGGTGATCCTGACTATTGCAGAGCCTTTCTTACGAGATGTTCCATGCATTTCTCGTTGCAGCCACGGACCTTCAACCGTGAACAGTCTAAGGTAGCATTCGTACTCACACTGCTATCAGGCAATGCAGCTCTTTGGGGAACGGCGGTGTGGGCGAACCAGGACCCATGCTGCACCTCTTTCCAGACACTCTCCGAGGAGATGAGAAGGGTCTTCGATCGGGCCGTGGCGGGTAGGGAGGCGGCCAGACTACTCGCTGACCTTCGCCAAGGAGACCGTTCAGTATCGGAATACTCCATCCAATTCCGCACTCTGGCCGCAGAGTGTCAGTGGAACGAGGAGGCGCAGTGGGACATGTTCCTGCATGGGCTGGAGGACCGGATCCAGAAGGAGATTTATGTTCTGGACCTTCCCAGGAGTTTAAATGGACTAGTGGAACTAGCCTTGAGGGTCGACGCTCGTCTGAGTCGTATTGGCCGCCGAGCATGCCCTAACAGACCGTATAACGACACGGAGGGCGGGCATGCCAGCGGCGGGAACACGGCCAGTTCAGCCTCCGCTCACGAACCCATGCAGCTGGGAGAGCTCGCCTCTCCGGGAAGAGAGGGAGAGGCGGAGATCCCAAGGACTCTGTCTCTACTGTGGTAGAGCGGGCCACTTTATCCACTCCTGCCCGGTAAAAGATCAGGCCCGGTAGTAAACATGAGGCTACTATCGGGTGGTGTCACCACAGAGAAGACCTCATCATCTACTCTCCTCCCGGTAAGACTAAGATGGGCCACCCACACGCACGACACCCAAGCCTTACTGGACTCAGGAGCAGAGGGTAATTTCATGGACTTCAAGCTCGCTCACAAACTCCAGATTCCTATCACCTCACTCACGCACAAGATATCCGTCAACGCTCTCAATGGTCAAGAACTCCCCAACATTTCTCACACCACTGAACCTATCACACTCATCACTTCTGGCAATCACACTGAGACATTATCATTTCTACTCATGGACTCACCCCTTGCACCATTAGTTCTCGGCCACCCTTGGCTCACCCAACACAACCCCAGAGTTGACTGGGGTCATAACTCTATATCCATGTGGAGTAACAAGTGTCTTGAGTCCTGTTTAGTGTCTGCCTGTTCGTCTGTGTCTGATTCTGTGTTTCTAGAGGAGGCAGTGGATTTGTCTAACGTGCCCGTTGAATACCTCGACTTGAAGGAGGTGTTCAGTAAGTCCCGTGCTGCTTCTCTTCCTCCGCATCGTCCCTATGACTGTGCAATAGAATTATTGCCAGGTGAGTCTCCGCCTAAAGGCAAGTTATATTCACTCTCTGTTCCTGAGAGGGAGGCTATGGAGAGATACATCTCTGATTCTCTGGCATCTGGATTCATTCGTCCTTCCTCTTCTCCAGCGGGGCAGGGTTCTTCTTTGTGGGAAAGAAGGACGGATCTCTGCGTCCTTGCGTTGATTACCGTGGGTTGAATAACATCACAGTGAAGAATACCTATCCCTTACCGTTGATGTCCTCAGCCTTTGAAAGGTTACAGGGAGCATCCGTGTTCACTAAGTTGGATTTACGTAATGCATATCATTTGGTTCGCATAAGGGGGGACGAATGGAAGACCGCGTTTAACACCCCCAGAGGGCACTTCGAATATTTGGTCATGCCTTTTGGGCTATCCAACTCCCCAGCGGTTTTCCAGGCACTCGTCAATGACGTGCTGAGAGATATGATTGATCAGTTCATATATGTTTACCTGGATGACATACTGATTTTTTCTTCTTCTCTCAGGAACACGTTCAGCACGTCAGACGAGTGCTTCAGAGGTTGTTGGAGAATGGACTTTTGTCAAGACGGAGAAATGCATTTTTCATGCACAATCCGTTCCATTCCTAGGTTACATCGTCTCGACTGAAGGTATTCGCATGGATCCTGACAAGGTTAAAGCTGTGGTGGATTGGCCAAGCCCAGATTCCCGTAAGGCCCTACAGAGGTTTCTGGGATTCGCCAATTTCTACCGGCGTTTCGTTCGCAACTTTAGTCAGATAGTCGCTCCTCTTACCGCCTTAACCTCCCCCAGAGTGCCGTTCAGGTGGTCCGATACAGCCGAGGCTGCATTCGCCAAACTCAAGAGCCGCTTTGTTTCGGCTCCCATCCTCATAGCTCCCGATCCCTCGCGTCAGTTCGTAGTAGAGGTGGACGCTTCAGAGGTGGGGGTAGGTGCGGTACTTTCCCAACGTTCCTCTTCTGACGACAAGATGCACCCTTGTGCGTTCCTTTCCCATCGGTTATCACCTGCGGAACGCAACTACGACATTGGCAACAGAGAGTTGTTGGCAGTGAAGTTAGCACTGGAGGAGTGGCGCCATTGGTTAGAGGGTTCGGGGTACCTTTTATAGTTTGGACCGATCACAAAAATTTGGAATATATCAGAACCGCTAAGCGACTCAACTCCAGACAGGCGCGGTGGGCACTCTTTTTCGGACGTTTTGACTTCTCTCTCTCGTATCGCCCGGGTTCCAAGAATGTCAAACCCGATTCCCTTTCTCGCATTTTTGACCATTCCGAACGCCCATCCACTCCCGAGTACATCCTACCCGGGTCCCTAGTGGTATCCACACTCACATGGGAGGTTGAATCGAGGGTCAAAACGGCCTTAGAAGGGGTAACGCTCCGCCCGGTTGCCCGCCTAATCGGTTGTTTGTGCCGGAGGGGTGTCGGTCCGATGTTATTCGGTGGGGCCATTGCTCCAACGTAGCGTGTCATCCAGGAGTCAGCCGCACTAGCTTTTTGGTTAAGCAACGCTTTTGGTGGCCACTGATGGCTCGTGACATTCACAGTTTTGTCTTGGCTTGCTCAGTTTGTGCCACTGGGAAGACTTCTAATCGACCCCCAGATGGGTTACTCCAACCGCTGTCGGTCCCTTCGAGACCCTGGTCCCACATCGCGCTAGATTTTGTTACCGGCCTCCCGCCCTCCCAGGGCAAGACGGTGGTGTTGACCGTGGTGGTGTTGACCTCTGCCAAGGAGACAGCGGTAGCTGTCGTGGATCACGTCTTTCGCTTACATGGCCTGCCGATGGACGTAGTTTCTGACAGGGGGCCCCAATTTGTGTCCAAGTTTTGGCAAGAGTTTTGTAGGTTACTGGGAGCGAGTGTCAGCCTGTCTTCAGGGTTTCATCCCCAGAGCAACGGTCAAACAGAGAGGGCCAACCAAGATTTGGAGAGAGTGTTGCGATGTTTGGTTTCTAAGAATCCCTCTTCCTGGAGTCAACAACTCTCTATGGTTGAGTACGCTCACACCATTGCCAGTGGCAGCTACGGGTCTCTCTCCGTTTGAGTGTAGTTTAGGTTACCAGCCACCTATCTTTCCCAGTACGGAGTCCGAGGTCACTGTTCCTTCCGCTCACGCTTTCATCCAGAGGTGCCGTCACGCATGGAGCAGAGCCCGTGAGACTCTTCTCCGGGTGGGGGCGCGCACCAAGGCTAAGGCCGATCGCCACCGGTCGAAGCCTCCGGTATACGTCGTTGGCCAAAG
>NW_026290769.1:177500-200000 GCF_023373465.1 Oncorhynchus keta | reverse complement strand
AACACACATACTCTTAATAGAAATTAACAATGACCCCCCCCCAAACACACGAACCCTTAAAAGAAAATAACAATGACCCCCAAACACCCCCTCCAAACACACACACCCTTAATAGAAATTAACAATGACCCCCCTCCAAACACACATACTCTTAATAGAAATTAACAATGACCCCCCCAAACACACGCACTCTTAAAAGAAAATAACAATGACCCCCCAAACACCCCCTCCAAACACACACACCCTTTATAGAAATTAACAATGACCACCCCCCTACAAACACACACACCCCTTAATAGAAATTAACAATGACCCCCCAAACCCCCCCTCCAACCACACACACCCATAATAGAAATTAACAATGACCCCCTCCAAACACACACACTCTTAATAGAAATGAACAATGAACCCCGCCCTCCAAACACACACACTCTTAATAGAAAATAACAATGACCCCCTCCAAGCACACACACTCTTAATTGAAATTAACAATGACCCCCCCCTAACACACACACTCTTAATAGAAATTAACAATGACCCCACTCCAAACACACACACACTTAATAGAAATTAACAATGACCCCCCCTCCAAACACACACACTCTTAATAGAAATGAACAATGAACCCCCTCCAAACACACACACTCTTAATTGAAATGAACAATGACCCCCTCCAAACACACACACTCTTAATAGAAATTAACAATGACCCCACTCCAAACACACACACTTAATAGAAATTAACAATGACCCCCCCCCTCCAAACACACACACACTTAATAGAAATTAACAATGACCCCCCCTCCAAACACACACACAGGGCCCTCTTAAAGATGGGCTTATTGTTGCAGCTCTAAAGGGGAATCTCCAAACTTGAGATGGTCTCCCTCTCAGCAGGCTTGAATCAGTAGGCTTACCACTCCATTATACTGACTGGAGAAACGGCTAAGCTCCTACATAACACCCCAGGTCAGAAAAATGGGTCTACCTAGTGTGTGTGTGTGTGTGTGTGTGTGTGTGTGTGTGTGTGTGTGTGTGTGTGTGTGTGTGTGTGTGTGTGTGTGTGTGTGTGTGTGTGTGTGTGTGTGTGTGTGTGTGTGTATGACTGTATACTAGACTAGAGGTATGCCAGGGTTAGACAGACATTACGATAACACCCATCATCTGAACTAGAGTGACTTGGGGTCATGACTGTACGCACGTGCACAGACACTAGAGGATTAGAGAGTGTGAGCGAGAGAGAGCGAAATAGACAGAAAGACTGAAAGAGAGAAAGAATATACTCCCCCCTTCCCCCATCCTCTCCCAGAAGACACTGTTTGATATACAGTACCAGTAAAAAGTTTGGACACACCTACTCATTCAAGGGTTTTTCTTTATTTGTACTATTTTCAACATTGTAGAATAATAGTGAAGATATCAAAACTATAAAATAACACATATGGTATCATGTAGTTACCAAAACAGTGTTAAACAAATCAAAATATATTTAATATTTTAGTAGCCACCCTTTGCCTTGATGACAGCTTTGCACACTCTTGGCATTCTCTCAACCAGCTTCACCTGGAATGCTTTTCCAACAGCCTTGAAGGAGTTCCCACATATGCTGAGCACTTGTTGCTGCTTTTCCTTCACTCTGCGATCCAACTCATCCCAAACAATCTATATTGGGTTGAGGTCGGATGATTGTGAGGTCATCTGATGCAGCACTCTCTCACTCTCCTTCTTGGTCAAATAACCCTTACACAGCCTGGAGGTGTGTTCGGCCATTGTCCTGTTGAAAAACAATTGATAGTCCCACTAAGCACAAACCAGATGGGATGGTGTATCGCTGCAGAATGCTGTGGTAGTCATGCTGGTTAAGTGTGCTTTGAATTCAAAATAAATCACAGAGAGTGTCACGACCATGAAGGCCTTATTCACACAGTCTCCTCTGAACAGTTGATGTTGAGATGTGTCTGTTACTTGAACTCTGTGAAGCATTTATTTGGGCTGCAATTTCTGAGGCTGGAAACTCTAATGAACTTATCCTCTGCAGCAGAAGTAACTCTGGGTCTTCCTTTCCTGTGGCGGTCCTCATGAGAGCCAGTTTCATCATAGCGCTTGATGGTTTTTGCGACTGCACTTGAAGAAACTTTCAAAGTTCTTGAAATTTTCTGGATTGACTGATCGTCATGTCTTCAAGTAATGATGGACTGTCATTTCTCTTTGCTTATTTGAGCTGTTCTTGTCATAATATGGACTTGGTCTTTTACCAAATAGGATTATCTTCTGTATACCATCCCTACCTTGTCACAACAGAACTGATTGGCTCAAACACATTAAGAAGAAATAAATCCACAAATGAACTTTTAACAAGGCACGGTTAATTTAAATGTATTCCAGGTGACTACCTCATGAAGCTGATTGAGAGAATACCAAGAGTGTGCAAAGCTGTCATTAAGGCAAAGGGTGTCTACTTTGAAGAAACTCAAATATAAAATATATTTTGATTTGTTTAACACTTTTTTGGTTAATACATGATTCCATTTGTGTTATTTCATAGTTTTACTGTCTTCACTATTATTCTAAAATGTATAAAATTGTAAAATAAAGAAAAACCCTTGAATGAGTAGATGTGTCCAAACTTTTGACTGGTACTGTATGTGATCAGGAGACAGTGATAAGTGACAGTGTTTCCATGGTGACCCATCATCAGACACATGCTAAAACAGACAGCCTACTCTACTGTTGAAGTGTTTACATCAATGATAGTGCTACTACATCAGCATTACTATCAACCTAGACCAGCATTACTATCAACCTAGACCAGCATTACTATCAACCTAGACCAGCATTACTATCAACCTAGACCAGCATCACTATCAACCTACACCAGCATTACTATCAACCTAAACCAGCATTACTATCAACCTAGACCAGCATTACTATCAATCTAAACCAGCATTACTATCAACCTACACTAACATTACTATCAACCTAGACCAGCATTACTATCAACCTACAACGGCATTACTATCAACCTAAACCAGCATTACTATCAACCTACACCAGCATTACTATCAACCTAGACCAGCATTACTATCAACCTACACCAGCATTACTATCAACCTAAACCAGCATTACTATCAACCTAGACCAGCATGACTCTATCAACCTACACCAGCATTACTATCAACCTAGACCAGCATGACTATCAACCTGGACCAGCATTACTATCAACCTGGACCAGCATTACTATCAACCTAAACCAGCATTACTATCAACCTAGGGTAGCATTACTATGATTAAACCAGTTGGACTAGTAACCTACACCAACATTACTATCAACCTAGACCAGCATTACAAACCCCCAGCTGACAACCTACAAATTACTGTCAACCTGACCAGCTGAACAGGCAACCTAACCCACTGGTCCTAGGCCGTCATTGAAAATAAGAATTTGTTCTTAACTGACTTGCCTAGTAAAATAAAGGTAAAAAACAAACAAAAATTACTATCAACCTAGACCAGCATTACTATCAACCTAAACCAGCATTACTATCAACCTAAACCAGCATTACTATCAACCTAAACCAGCATTACTATCAACCTAAACCAGCATTACTATCAACCTAAAACAGCATTACTATCAACCTAGACCAGCATTACTATCAACCTAAACCAGCATTACTATCAACCTAAACCAGCATTACTATCAACCTAGACCAGCATTACTATCAACCTAGACCAGCATTACTATCAACCTACACCAGCATTACTATCAACCTAGGGTACCAGCATTACTATCAACCTAGAAACCAGCATGACTATCAAATCCTAGACCAGCATTACTATCAACCTAGAAAATAAGAATTTGTTCAGCATTGACTAGTCAACCTAGACCAAACAAAAATTACTATCAACCTAAACCAGCATTACTATCAACCTAGACCAGCATTACTATCAACCTACACCAGCATTATTATCAACCTAGACCAGCATTACTATCAACATACAACAGCATTACTATCAACCTAGACCAGCATTACTATCAACCTACACCAGCATTACTATCAACCTAGACCAGCATTACTATCAACCTACACCAGCATTACTATCAACCTAGACCAGCATTACTATCAACCTACACCAGCATTACTATCAACCTAGACCAGCATAACTATCAACCTAAACCAGCATTACTATCAACCTACACCAGCATAACTATCAACCTACACCAGCATTACTATCAACCAGCATAACTATCAACCAGCATTACTATCAACCTACACCAGCATTACTATCAACCTAGACCAGCATTACTATCAACCTAGACCAGCATTACTATCAACCTACACCAGCATTACTATCAACCTACACCAGCATTACTATCAACCTACACCAGCATTACTATCAACCTACACCAGCATAACTATCAACCTACACCAGCATTACTATCAACCTACACCAGCATTACTATCAACCTACAACAGCATTACTATCAACCTACAACAGCATTACTATCAACCTAGACCAGCATTACTATCAACCTAGACCAGCATTACTATCAACCTACACCAGCATAACTATCAACCTAGACCAGCATTACTATCAACCTACACCAGCATAACTATCAACCTAGACCAGCATTACTATCAACCTACACCAGCATAACTATCAACCTACACCCGCATTACTATCAACCTACACCAGCATTACTATCAACCTACAACAGCATTACTATCAACCTACACCAGCATTACTATCAACCTACACCAGCATTACTATCAACCTAAACCAGCATTACTATCAACCTACACCAGCACACACACTTGATCTTTAAGTGGGTGTTTAAAATATTTTAAAGTGTGTGTCTTAACCTCCTGTAGCTGTGTGTGTGTGTGTGTGTGTGTGTGTGTGTGTGTGTGTGTGTGTGTGTGTGTGTGTGTGTGTGTGTGTGTGTGTGTGTGTGTGTCTGCCAGTGAGTAGTCTAGCCCAAACGCCTATTTGTGTCCAGGATTATTTCTACAGGTGGCTGGGTTCCCATTATTCGCCTACCTTTGTGCATGCCGGTGTATTTGTCCTTTATCACCGTCAGCTCGTAGATCTTCCCGAACTGTTCAAAGATCGGTTTGAGGTCCTTCTCCTCTAGATTCCGAGGAATCTGCCCCACGAACAGCTTGATCGCGTCGGCTTCCTTCATCGGGAGACAGCGGGGAGAACGAAAGGCGCTCTGCGGGGTTCGAGGTGAGAAGAGCGGGGTGAGTGCGAGCAGAGTCGTGGTCCTCTGGAGAGGAGCGACCAGAGCTGGAGGGTGTTGGAGGAGAGAAGGAAAAGGAGATGGACATAAAAACAAGATATGTAAATGTGTCATTTTATTTTTTAACAATATAGGATAATCATTGATTAATTGAATAAAACCAAATCAATATTTTTGGATGAATTATCATATCTCTACAATATTAGCCTATTGACACAGACAATGGCACTTGCGCCTCTCATAAAAACAAGTATGCAAATGATGATCAGCCAATCAAAACATAATTAAGACATTTAAATTGCAATAAAACAGAAATTAAAATTAAATATCAATAAAAGTGATATATTACCTTTAGGACGTGAGAGTGTTCGGAGCCCCTGGGGAAAGGAAAATATATGGTTTAGACGGTAGATGAGCGCTTTAGAACGGCTGTGAGCGGTTTCTTTGTTTGGCCAGCTGTAGGTTACATACACTCATTGGATGTCAACGTATGGGGGCTCATCTCTTTGTCCGCCCCGGCTCAACATACACACAAAACACACATAAAACACATGCGCACAAAAACACAATATGGAGCCTTGGTTTTAAAAATCCTACCGATTTCAAGAGATCCTTCACTCCACGTTGTAAAATAATCCCGAGAGTAATTTGAGATGATTTTGTTTATTTTAACCACGTTTTACCGTGGCGTTGTTGTCTTCAGTGCGCGTCTCCTGTTATCCTCCCTCCGGGAATAGTAGGCTCAATGCGATTCGTTCTCCGCTCTTTGTGCCAATCGCTCCCTCTCCAGATTTCGAATCCGTAACAGATCAGTGGAGTTGCTGCTCCCGTTAAGGTCTCACGTCTTAGCAAGCGATCATCAGATCACATATCCCCAACCCGGTGCCTTGGTGATCCGTTATTTGCTCTATCCTCTCGTCACGACTCTTGGCAAATCCGGTAAAGCCAGTCAGTCACTCTCTGAGTACTGCCCTGCCTGTTAGAATAGTCAAAATTCTGCAATAATTAGGCTACAAGGCTATATTCTTAAAAACTATTTCTGCAGCAGCCAGCTATTGATAAATCCAGCAGTCCATTTATATAAACAGTTAAGGGCTAACACATATATTAAAATATACTTATTAATATCTAACGTTTCCCTCCCGCGCTACCCCTCTTTTCCCTCAGTGTATAGGATACCGTAGCGTTTGACGTCGTCTACCGGTGTCTCCCTCTCTCTCTATCCTGCCCTCCCTCCCCCCTCTCCCTCGAGCGGTTGACAGGCTGTGACGTAAAAGGCAGGGACCGTCAAAAACTCTACTCCAACCTTAAAAAGAAAACCCATGTTATCTTTCGTAGACGTAGCCTACACCTTCTAGCCCTGAAATTAGCATATAGGGAACACTGTGGAATATATATGGACAGCTATTTCAGTTATCAAAACCAGGATTAGTTGACAATTTGTATAAGCGTTTTCAAACAAGCTCTTTGACTATGTCTACGTTAGTGTCCAGTGTGTGAGTGCTCGTGGACGGTGCCTGAAGTTCTGGAACGCCGTGCTGCCTATTGTTCTGGCCGCGAGCTCTGGCCGTGGTGCTGAAGCCTGCCATACTACCAGCGCGCGCGAGCGGCGTCATGACTACAGCTGCGCACACAACACACACACGCCAGCCTTAAGGTTGCCCTAACCAGTTCTCTTCTCCGTGTTGAACAAACGCTAAATTCGTAATCATATCCATAATGTACACAAATAGGCTAGCCTAATGTGCGAGAGAAAGGGGAGAGAGCGAAAATAGAGAAGAGGATAGGCCTATACTACAGACTACACTGATCTAACAGTATGGGTTAACCTACAATAATACACCGTCGTTTCAGCCTAGTGAGGGAGGGATCCTCACCGCTCTGATACAGACAGGCATAGCAGACCTCATCTGTCCATGGTCCTGAACCAAGATATTTACAACCTTCATCAAACTATGAAGCTTTTTAACTCATCTTTATTGCTGATGGGGTTCTCTTTGGTCTCTTTCCGGTGTGTGTTTGTTTTCTTCTTCTGCCACCCCCCTCGCGCTTGAGGAGAGGAGTCAAAGAGTTCAGGGTAATTTACTCTGAAAGGTCACCATCTGCCTCCCACCACCTCATGCCCCCCTCTCCCCGCCTACTGCCCCCCACCGTTATACATCGTCCGTTCACACACGCGGGGTCTATACCGGGAACAAGCCGCTGGACGGCACGCGCGGCCTACCACGGGGATATACACCGTATCACCCACTGAACGTAGCTGTAGGCAACATGAACATGCATGAGGAACTGATGCTCGGGCCTCTTTCATGGTGGTGTCAGAACTGGGGCTTTTCGGTTTCTCTGTCGTCTGTGGAGTAGGCCTAGGGCTAGAATAGGACGAAATTGCCCCCTATAGATCCGGATTTATGGTCAGGTTAGCATTTATACCCAGAATGATGTCGTTTGTTCATAGAGGAAACGTTAGATCCATGAAGTCATATTAAGCTTACTTGAGTTATTATCACAACACAACCTAGTCTATTCTGAACAAGGGAAGACAAGTTGGCTACAGCTTTACAAGCACACAATACCGCCACCTGGCCACTGTTGAGGATATGAAGGTCTACTTAATTACAATGTACTGTAGGTCTCAGTGGACATCTAGGCTGCTAATTGGGGGAAAGAAAAGTGCACAAAATAGAAAAAGGCGAACTATTTTCTGGTTTCAGTTTTTATTTCAGATTAAGTTTGTGATAGCATTTTCCACACACTCTTTTGCCTTTTTCAAAATAATACAAAATCCATATACTTCTACACAATAACTTCTGATCATAAACTCTGACACGGAAGCAACAAGGGGAATTTTCTACAGGTCCTCTTAAGAAAAAAAATAAATTACAATTATATTTTTTTAATATAAAACTTTTTGTTTCTACTAAAAACGATTTAAAACATGAAAATGACATTCACAGATAGACTCATACAACAATACACCCATGGCTGCGTACTCACACAAATAAACACAAATAGGCAACTTCACAGAGACAGGAAGACAAACACACACACAACACACACCATCTAAGGGTAGCAAAATATAATTTGTTCTTCTTAATATGATGACTGAAAAATATGAATACTTTATATGAATATATGCATACAGTTAACATGTACAGTATGCCTACAATTCAAATCATACCACAATATAGGATATATTTATGGATATGTATATTAAGTATATGTTCACACAGAAATATAGACATACAAATTTAATATTGCCTGACAAATATACACATCATTCACCTGTGGAGTGTGTGTGTGTGTGTGTGTGTGTGTGTGTGTGTGTGTGTGTGTGTGTGTGTGTGTGTGTGTGTGTGTGTGTGTGTCTGTATGCTGTAGACGTAACATACAGTAAGTAACATGTTACAACTATGTCAAGGCATAGGGGCAATGTCCGTTAAAAAGAGCTTTGTTTAAGTCCAAGTCCAAGAACCCTTTTAAACATTTTCAGTAAAAACACAAATTAGTCAGGGAGATGTTACTTGCTCCTTTGGAAGTTAAAGGCCCAGTGCACTCAAAAACGTGATTCTGCTGTGTTTTATATATCCTTCCACAGTATTGGAATAATATTGTGAAATTGTGAAAATTATGATAATGCCATTTTAGTGTAAGAGCTGTTTGAAAAGACCGCTTGAAATTTCTCCCTGTTTTGGTGGGATGACGTTTTGGTCTGCATGGTGACATCACCAGTTAGTTAAGCGACTAAAAAGAGAAATAGTTTCAAACCTCTCTGCCAATAACAGCTACAGTAGTTTTCAGTTTCCTAGCAAAATTCTTGCTTGAGAAATTGCTCTTTGCTAAGAAGTTATTTAGTTTCTTTTTGACCATTTGAATTGAAAACAGTCACAGTAAGGTACTTCATTGTTACCCAGAAAGGATTTGATATGGAGATAAAAACAGCTGAATTGAACCTTTCAGACACAGCTTTGCATATTGTGGCAAATGCATTTCTGAAAATGAATGCATAAATGAATACAATGTTATTTCAATACCTACCATTCTTGAACATATTGATGGGTCAGATGATACAAATGTCTCAGGTAGTGGTATATTTTCTGTATGTAGCAGAGGTGGTTGGGTGTAACCTTGGCTGAGGCCTGAACACTGGTATTAGCTTTCAAGGTTAATGCCTTGGCTTTAGCTCAGTGGGCTAACAGTCATGAGGGCACAGGTTGGATACCTGGACAGTCACCAATAGACCATACAGTCGTTTCATTCTACCCCTGCTTGTTTTCAGATTGGGGGCGTTCTCAGGTTATGGACATCTCTCCACTAATGTCCTTTAAAAACAGGTCACTTGTACTAGGCCACCATTTTACATTTTGGTATGTTTTCACCAAATGTTGATGATGCTGTATAAACACTGAGGAGACATTTCAAATAGTTTTTTGGCATATAGAACACAAACATAGAAAACATACATCATAGACTTACACTGCTATTGGGTTATACCTTCTGGGTCCCATCTATCCATACTAGCATACTACATAGTATGCATGGACAATACTTCACCTCACACTAAGTAGTATGCAAGTTTGGCTACTGGGACAGAGCTCTGGACCCAGGTCCTGGGTGTACATACATCATCCACAGCATCTCTCAGCCATAGAAACAGAAAGAGTGGACATAGAAATCAGTTATGTTCCATATTATGGAGCTCTGTACAATGTCATTGGCACATTTTTTGCATATGCAGATAACCCATCAAATGTAAGAAATGTAGTAAGTAACAAATTAACTCACATTCCAAAATATCCCTTCTATAACGGCTGTACATCTGGCCCAGAACACAATTCAATCCCCACTTCATGTGGTAATATATCAACTCCATTTCTATGGTCTGATCATTTCTATGGTAACCTGCGCTTTGACTTCTAACCCCTTAAACCCTGACCCCTGGCTGATCTCGTCTGGAAGCCTGTTATTGGCTGGTCAGTGCCTCTTGGCCCGCTGAGCACTCTGGGTACATGAGGCGCAGCAGGCAGTCTTGTAGTAGGAGTAGACACACAGTCTGGCCTGAACCACCATCACACAGTTATGACGCAGGTCCCTGCAGTTCTCATCTACAGAGAGAGCAGAGGAGAGGAGAGAGTGGAGGGGAGAGAGTGGAGGGGAGGAGAGGGAAGAGTGGAGGGGAGGAAGAGAGGGGGAGAGGGAAGAGGAGGAGAGGAGAGAGGGAAGAGAGGGGGAGGAAGAGAGGGGGAGAGGGAAGAGGAGGAGAGGAGAGAGGGAAGAGAGGGGGGAGGAAGAGAGGGGGAGAGGGAAGCGGAGGAGAGGAGAGAGGGAAGAGAGGGGGAGGAAGAGAGGGGGAGAGGGAAGAGGAGGAGAGGAGAGAGGGAAGAGTGGAGGGGAGGAAGAGAGGGGGAGAGGGAAGGGGAGGAGAGGGGAGAGGGAAGAGTAGAGGGGAGGAAGAGAGGGGGAGAGGGAAGGGGAGGAGAAGGGAGAGGGAAGAGAGGTGGGGAGGAAGAGAGGGGGAGAGGGAAGAGGAGGAGAGGAGAGAGGGAAGAGAGGGGGAGGAAGAGAGGGGGAGAGGGAAGAGGAGGAGAGGAGAGAGGGAAGAGTGGAGGGGAGGAAGAGAGGGGGAGAGGGAAGGGGAGGAGAGGAGAGAGGGAAGAGAGGGGGAGGAAGAGAGGGGGAGAGGGAAGGGGAGGAGAAGGGAGAGGGAAGAGAGGTGGGGAGGAAGAGAGGGGGAGAGGGAAGAGGAGGAGAGGAGAGAGGGAAGAGAGGGGGGGAGGAAGAGAGGGGGAGAGGGAAGAGGAGGAGAGGAGAGAGGGAAGAGTGGAGGGGAGGAAGAGAGGGGGAGAAGGAAGGGGAGGAGAAGGGAGAGGGAAGAGTGGAGGGGAGGAGAGGAGAGGGAAGAGTGGAGGGGAGGAAGAGAGGGGAGAGTGGATGGGAGGAGAGGGAAGAGGAGGAGAGGGGGAGAGGGGAGGGGAGGAAGAGAGGGGGAGGGGGAAGGGGAGGAGAGGGGAGAGGGAAGAGTGGAGGGGGAGGAGAGGGGAGAGGGGAGGGGAGGAAGAGAGGGGGAGAGGGGAGAGTGGATGGGAGGAGAGGGAAGAGGAGGAGAGGGGGAGAGGGGTGGGGAGGAAGAGAGGGGGAGAGGGAAGAGGAGGAGAGGAGAGAGGGAAAAGTGGAGGGGAGGAAGAGAGGGGGAGAGGGAAGGGGAGGAGAAGGGAGAGGGAAGAGAGGTGGGGAGGAAGAGAGGGGGAGAGGGAAGAGGAGGAGAGGAGAGAGTGAAGAGAGGGGGGGAGGAAGAGAGGGGGAGAGGGAAGAGGAGGAGAGGAGAGAGGGAAGAGTGGAGGGGAGGAAGAGAGGGGGAGGGGGAAGGGGAGGAGAAGGGAGAGGGAAGAGTGGAGGGGAGGAGAGGAGAGGGAATAGTGGAGGGGAGGAAGAGAGGGGGAGAGGGGAGAGTGGATGGGAGGAGAGGGAAGAGGAGGAGAGGGGGAGAGGGGAGGGGAGGAAGAGAGGGCGAGAGGGAAGGGGAGGAGAGGGGAGAGGGAAGAGGGAGGGAGGGAGGAGAGGGGAGAGGGGAGGAAGAGAGGGGGAGAGGGGGAGAGTGGATGGGAGGAGAGGGAAGAGGAGGAGAGGGGGAGAGGGGTGGGGAGGAAGAGAGGGGGAGAGGGAAGGGGAGGAGAGGGGAGAGGGAAGAGTGGAGGGGGGGAGGAAGAGGGGGAGGAAGAGGGAAGGGGGGAGGAGAAGGGAGAGGTAAGAGAGGGGGAGGAAGAGAGGGGGAGAGGGAAGAGGAGGAGAGGAGAGAGGGGAGAGAGGGGGAGGAAGAGAGGGGGAGAGGGAAGAGGAGGAGAGGAGAGAGGGAGGAGGAGGGGGAGGAAGAGAGGGGAGAGGGAAGAGGAGGAGAGGAGAGAGGGAAGAGTGGAGGGGAGGAAGAGAGGGGGAGAGGGAAGGGGAGGAGAAGGGAGAGGGAAGAGTGGAGGGGAGGAGAGGGAAGAGTGGAAGGGAGGAAGAGAGGTGGAGAGGGGAGAGTGGATGGGAGGAGAGGGAAGAGGAGGAGAGGGGGAGAGGGGAGGGGAGGAAGAGAGGGAAGAGTGGAGGGGAGGAAGAGAGGGGGAGGGAAGAGGAGGAGAGGGGAGAGGGACAAGTGGAGGGGAGGGAAGAGTGGAGGGGAGGAAGAGAGGGGGAGAGGGGAGAGTGGAGGGTAGGAGAGGAGAGGGAAGAGGAGGAGAGGGGAGAGTGGAGGGAAGGAAGAGAGGGGGAGAGGGAAGAGGAGGAAGAGAGGGGGAGATGGAAGAGGAGGAGAGGGGAGAGGAGGAGAGGGAAGAGTGGAGGGGAGAAAGAGAGGGGAGAGGAGGAGAGGGGAGAAAGAGAGGGGGAGAAAGAGAGGGGGAGAGGGAAGAGGAGGAGAGGGAAGAGTGGAGGGGAGGAAGAGAGGGCGAGAGGGGAGAGGAGGAGAGGGAAGAATGGAGGGGAGGAAGAGAGGGGGAGAGGGGAGAGGAGGAGAGGAGGAGAGGGAAGAGTGGAGGGGAGGAAGAGAGGGGGAGAGGGGAGAGGAGGAGAGGAGAGGGAGAAAGGGTTAGATTTCAAATCTCACAAGCATCACACACTCACACATACTGTACAGTGCCTTCATATAGTATTCACACCCCTTGACTTTTTCCACATTTTGTTGTTACAGCCTGAATTTAAAATGGATTAAATTGAGATTTTGTGTCACTAATCTACACACAATACCCCATAATGTCAAAGTGGAATTATGTTTTTTACAAATATTTACAAATCAATAAAACATGAAAAGCTGAAATGTCTTGAGTCAATAAGTATTCAACCATTTTATGGCCTCAATAAGTTCAGGAGTAAAAATGTGCTGAACATGTTACATAATAAATTGCATGGACTCACTCTGTGTGCAATAATGGTGTTAAACATGATTTTTAAATGAATCTCATCTCTGTAACCCACACATACATTTATCTGTAAGGTCCCTCAGTCAAGCAGTGAATTTCAAGCACAGATTCAACCACTAAAGCCAGGGAGGTTTTCCAATGCTTCGCAAAGAAGGGCACCGATTGGTAGATGGGTAAAAAATCAAGCAGACTTGAATGTCCCTTTGAGCATGATGAAGTTATTAATTACACTTTGGATGGTGTATCAATACACCCAGTCACTACAAAGATACAGGTGTCCTTCCTAACTCAGTTGCTGGAGAGGAAGGAAACTGCTCAGGGATTTCACCATGAGGCCAGTGGTGACATTAAAACAGTTTAATGGCTATGATAGGAGAAAACTGAGGATGGAGCAACAACATTGTAATTACTCCAGAATACTAACATAAATGTGAAAAGAAGGAAGCCTGTACAGAAATAAAAAAGATACATTCTGTATACAATAAGGCACTAAAGTAATACTGCAAAAAAGATACATTCTGTATACAATAAGGCACTAAAGTAATACTGCAAAAAAGATACATTCTGTATACAATAAGGCACTAAAGTAATACTGCAAAAAATATACATTCTGTATACAATAAGGCACTAAAGTAATACTGCAAAAAAGATACATTCTGTATACAATAAGGCACTAAAGTAATACTGCAAAAAAGATACATTCTGTATACAATAAGGCACTAAAGTAATACTGCAAAAAAAGATACATTCTGTATACAATAAGGCACTAAAGTAATACTGCAAAAAAGATACATTCTGTATACAATAAGGCACTAAAGTAATACTGCAAAAAAGATACATTCTGTATACAATAAGGCACTAAAGTAATACTGCAAAAAAGATACATTCTGTATACAATAAGGCACTAAAGTAATACTGCAAAAAAGATACATTCTGTTTACAATAAGGCACTAAAGTAATACTGCAAAAAATATGACAAAGATATGTTTTGGGTAAATTCAACACAACACATAATTGAGTACCACTCTCCATATATTCAATCATGTTGGTGGCTGCATCATGTTATGGGTATGCTTGTCATCGGCAAGGCCTCGGGAGTTTTTTAGGGTAAAAATAAACGAAATAGAGCTAAGCACAGGCAAAATCTTAAAGAAAAACCTGGTTCAGTCTGCTTTTCCAACAGACACTTGGAGATGAATTCAGGAATAATATATACCTTTCAAGGCCAAATATACACTGGAGTTGCTTACCAAGACGATACTGAATGTTCCTGAGTGGCGTAGTTACAGTTTTGACTTAAATCGGTTTGAAAATCTATGGCAAGATTTGAAAATGGCTGTCTAGCAATGATCAACAACCGATTTGATAGAGCTTGAATAATTGTTTTAAGAATAAATGGGCAAATATTGTACAATCCAGTTGTGCAAAGCTCTTAGAGACTTACCCAGAAAGACTCACAGCTGTAATCACTGCCAAAGGTGATTCCAACATGTATAGACTCAGGGAGTTGAATACTTATCTAATCAAGACATATTAGTGTTTTATTTTCCATATATACAATTATTATTATTTATTTTTTTGCAGTGACATTACAGAGTATTTGGTGTAAAGTCAAATTTAATTCCACTTTGTAACACCACATGTGGAAAAAGTATTTTCTGAAGGCACTGTAAACATACAGTACACACACACACACACACACACACACACACACACACACACACACACACACACACACACACACACACACACACACACACACACACACACACACACACACACACACACACACACACACACACCTGCGACCTGTGGACTGCAGGGTATGGTATTGCAGAGCTGCTCCTGGTCAGGTTTGTCTGTAGGGGAGCATTCTGGGCTGTGCTGTTTGTCAGGTGTGAGACACCGTACTTCTCTGATCTGTAGCCCCTTACCACAGGAACGAGAGCACTGAGGGAGAGAGATAGAAGAGGAGAAAGAGAGAGGAGGATGGTCAACATCTTTCTCGTGATCAACAACCAACTGCAATTCAAGGTCGTAATTATGTTCTCTCTCCTCCTCCTCTCCTTTCCTCCCTCTCTCCTCCTTCTCTCCTCTCCCCCCTCTATCCTCTCCTCCCTCCCTCTCTCCTCCCTCTCTCCTCTTTCTCTCCCTCTCTCCTCTTCTCCCCTCCTTCTCTCCTCCCCATCTCCTCTCCTCCCTCTCTCCTCTCCTCTCCTCTCCTCCTCTTTCTCTCCTCTCTCTCTCCCCTCCTCCCTCTCTCCTCTCCTCCTTCTCTCCTCTCCTCCTTCTCTCCTCTTTCTCTCCTCTCCTCTCTCCTCCCTCTCTCACCGCGCTCCACTCCGTAGTAAACCACTGAGGCTGACATGCTTCCATCGCACACGTCTGCACCGAGGGAGGCTTTTCCAGCTGGGCACACTGGCTGATCGGTGCCACTTTGAAATCTGTCCCCATCTTCTCCACACAGATGATGTCCCTTCGCTGCGTTCCATTCCCACATGGAGCACTACACTGGAGGAGGGAAGAGAGGGAGGAGGGCGAGAAAAGAGGAGAGGAGTGAGAGGGAAGAGAGGCAGGAGAAGACAAAAGACGAGAGGGAAGAGAGGGAGAGAGGTGGAAAACATGACATTGTATTCCTATTCATCTGCCATTACAGTACTATGCATTTCTTTTCATATGTAAATATCTATCCATCCATTCCAAAAAAGAATGATTGAATTGAAGTGACTGATTATATTGGTAACAGTATTGATCGATGGCTGCCACACCTCCTGCTCCCCTTACCTGACCCCAGGGGCTACTGTACCACATGTAGGTGGGAGAACACGGACCCCCGTTACACGCCTTCATGTCCGCCGGTTTGTCCCCCAAACACTCTCCTCCCTCTCTCCCTCCACGGGTCAGACACAACACCTCTCTCCTCTGAACACCTGGACCACACGGGGCTGAACACTGAGAGAGAGAGAGAGAGAGAGAGAGAGAGAGAGAGAGAGAGAGGGAGAGAGAGAGAGAGAGAGAGAGAGAGAGAGAGAGAGAGAGAGAGAGAGAGAGAGAGAGAGAGAGAGAGAGAGAGAGAGAGGAGAGAGAGAGAGAGAGAGAGAGAGAGAGAGAGAGAGAGAGAGAGAGAGGGAGAGAGAGAGAGAGAGAGAGAGAGAGAGAGAGAGAGAGAGAGAGAGAGAGAGAGAGAGAGAGAGAGAGAGAGAGAGAGAGAGAGAGAGAGAGAGAGAGAGAGAGAGAGAGAGAGAGAGAGAGAGAGAGAGAGAGAGAGAGAGAGAGAGAGAGAGAGAGAGAGAGAGAGAGAGAGAGAGAGAGAGAGAGAGAGAGAGAGAGAGAGAGAGAGAGAGAGAGAGAGAGAGAGAGGGGGAGAGAGAGAGAGAGAGAGAGAGAGAGAGAGAGAGAGAGGGAGAGAGAGAGAGAGAGGAGAGAGAGAGAGAGAGAGAGAGAGAGAGAGAGAGAGAGAGAGAGAGAGAGAGAGAGAGAGAGAGAGAGAGAGAGAGAGAGAGAGAGAGAGAGAGAGAGAGAGAGAGAGAGAGAGAGAGAGAGAGAGAGAGAGAGAGAGAGAGAGAGAGAGAGAGAGAGAGAGGAGAGAGAGAGAGAGAGAGAGAGAGAGAGAGAGAGAGAGAGGGAGAGAGAGAGAGAGAGAGTACAGATTCAGTGAGCATAGCCTTGCTATTGAGAAAGGCCGCCGTAGGCAGACATGGCTCTCAAGAGAAGACAGGCTATGTGCTCACTGCCCACAAAATGAGGTGGAAACTGAGCTGCACTTCCTAACCTCCTGCCCAATGTCTGACCATATTACAGATACATATTTCCAATTTTGAAAAACTCCCATATCTACTGGGTGAAATTCCACAGTGTGCCATCACAGCAGCAAGTTGTGTGACCTGAACAAACACCATTGTAAATACAACCCATATCTATGCTTATTTATTTTATCTTGTGTCCTTTACCATTTGTACATTGTTAAAACACTGTATATATATATAATATGACATTTGTAATGTCTTTATTGTTTTGAAACTTCTGTATGTGTAATGTTTACTGTTAATTTTTATTGTTTATTTCACTTTATATATTCACTTTATATATTATCTACCTCACTTGCTTTGGCAATGTTAACACATGTTTCCCATGCCAATAAAGCCCTTGAATTGAATTGAATTGAGAGAGAGATGGGGGTATTAGAGAAGTTAGTGTATTGATTTAGAATGAGCATGTACTGTATGTGTGTCCGTGTCCCTATGTCTGTATGTCTGTGCGTGTGTGTGTGTGGGGGGGGGACTCACAGTGTTGGACCAGCCAGTGAAGTACCAGTTGGTTACACAGGGCCCCATGTGACAGTCCTCACTTCCTTGTGGGCGGAGCTTGGCGTTACACTCCTTGTCATTCACCACGCTGCCATGGTCACTGACACAGCGGACATTACGAGTTCTCTTCCCCATGCCACAGTCCACTGAGCACTGTTGAGTTCAAATGAGAATGTTAGGAAAACCTACAACAGAACAAAGACATGGGAAAACAGGAAAACAGGATGGATCGCAACAGATGTCATTCTCATAAAATAATATAATAATAATATAATATATAATATATGGATTTTATCCAAAGCGAACAGTCATGTGTGCATAGATGTCAACACACATTCTCACCAACTAAAGAATGTCCAACTAAACACACATACACCATTCCCCTGTGTGAATATTAACATACCCCCCTGCCACACACACACACTTTCTATACTCACAGAGCTCCAGTCGGTGCCTATCTCCCAGTGTGAGCAGAGTCGTAGCTGGCAGGACTGGGTGAGGTCAGGTGGGGTTAGGTTGGAGCAGCGTTGTGGTTGAACCATGGTGGAACGGTTCCCAAAGCTCTGTCTGCACTGAAGCTGTCTCTGCTGTACTCCCATACCACAAGACACACTGCACTCTGACCATGAGCTGGCCTCGAAGCTACACATACACACACACAAACACACACAGAGATACACAGAGACACACAGAGAGACACACACAGACACACACAGACACACACAGAGACACACACACACACACACACACACACACACACACACACACACACACACACACACACACACAAACACACACAGAGATACACAGAGACACACAGAGACACACACACAGAGACACCCAGAGAGACACACACAGAGAGACACACACAGACACACACACAGACACACACACACACACACACACACACACACACACACACACACACACACACACACACACACACACACACACACACACACACACACACACAGAGAGAGAGAGAAACACACACAGACACACACACAGAGACACACAGACACACACAGAGAGAAACACACACAGAGACACACAGAGACACACACACACACAGAGAGACACACACAGAGACCCACAGAGACACACACAGACACACACAGAGAAACACACACAGAGAGAAACACACAGACACACAGAGAGAAACACACAGAGAAACACACACACAGAGAAACACACACAGAGAGACACACACAGAGAGACACAGAGACACACACGCAGAGGAGAGAGAGATGAGGAGAGGGTTAATACATATGTACAATATACACATGATTATTGCTTATGGCTGTTCATAGATCTACACACTCACAATGCTGGGCAGGGGTGTGTGTTGCAGAGCTCCTCCTCAGGGGAGGGTCTTACTGCTGAGTCACACTTCCTGTCTGGGACTTCCTCGTCAGTATGGCGGTTAATACACAGGATCACCCTGTACTGGGACCCTGAAACACATCACCATCACCACCATCACCATCAGTACCCTGTACTGGGACCCTGAAACACATCATCCTCATCACCACCACCAGTACCCTGTACTGGGACCCTGAAACACATCATCACCGCCATCACCATCGCCATCAATACCCTGTACTGGGACCCTGAAACACATCATCCTCATCAACACCACCACCATCAGTACCCTGTACTGGGACCCTGAAACACATCATCCTCATCACCACCATCACCATCACCACCCTGTACTGGGACCCTGAAACACATCATCCTCATCAACACCATCACCATCACCACCCTGTACTGGGACCCTGAAACACATCACCATCACCATCAGTAAGTACCCTGTACTGGGACCCTGAAACACATCACCATCACCATCAGTAAGTACCCTGTACTGGGACCCTGAAACACATCACCATCACCACCATCACCATCAGTACCCTGTACTGGGACCCTGAAACACATCACCATCACCACCACCATCACCATCAGTACCCTGTACTGGGACCCTGAAACACATCATCCTCATCACCACCATCACCATCAGTACCCTGTACTGGGACCCTGAAACACATCACCATCACCATCAGTACCCTGTACTGGGACCCTGAAACACATCATCCTCATCACCACCATCACCATCAGTACCCTGTACTGGGACCCTGAAACACATCACCATCACCATCACCACCCTGTACTGGGACCCTGAAACACATCACCATCACCACCACCATCACCATCAGTACCCTGTACTGGGACCCTGAAACACATCATCCTCATCACCACCATCACCATCACCACCCTGTACTGGGACCCTGAAACACATCACCATCACCACCACCATCACCATCAGTACCCTGTACTGGGACCCTGAAACACATCACCATCACCATCACCATCACTATCACCACCCTGTACTGGGACCCTGAAACACATCACCATCACCACCACCATCACCATCACCACCCTGTACTGGGACCCTGAAACACATCATCCTCATCACCACCATCACCATCAGTACCCTGTACTGGGACCCTGAAACACATCATCCTCATCACCACCATCACCATCAGTACCCTGTACTG
This sequence comes from Oncorhynchus keta, assembly GCF_023373465.1. Lineage (NCBI taxonomy): Eukaryota > Metazoa > Chordata > Actinopteri > Salmoniformes > Salmonidae > Oncorhynchus > Oncorhynchus keta. The sequence goes on along the minus strand of NW_026290769.1, from coordinate 180,004 downwards.
GGACCCTGAAACACATCACCATCACCACCACCATCACTATCACCACCCTGTACTGGGACCCTGAAACACATCACCATCACCACCACCATCACCATCACCACCCTGTACTGGGACCCTGAAACACATCATCCTCATCACCACCATCACCATCACCACCCTGTACTGGGACCCTGAAACACATCACCATCACCACCACCATCACCATCAGTACCCTGTACTGGGACCCTGAAACACATCACCATCACCACCACCATCACTATCACCACCCTGTACTGGGACCCTGAAACACATCACCATCACCACCACCATCACCATCACCACCCTGTACTGGGACCCTGAAACACATCACCATCACCATCACCATCAGTACCCTGTAATGCAGGGTTCCTCGACTGGGGGCCAAATTTGGCCTGTGGCTGATTTTATGAGTCCACCCCCCATTTTTATTTTATTGTTGGACATAAAAGACTGTAAAAACACCAAAAAACAGCTCCAATTTATTTCAATTTTTGAAATCTGTTCCAAATGATTCCTACGCATAATAGAGAGATACTGTATATACTGTATATGTATACAAATATAAGCGAGGTTAGAAATTTTTATGTTTTAGTCAAATATTATATCTGTTGGGCTTTTTAAGGTTGATTATGTTCTGGCCCCCTGACCATCGCTCAAGAAAATATTGTCCCGCAGCTGAATCTAGTTGATGATACCTGCTGTACTGGGAGCCTGGTAGGAAAGTTATAGGATGAATCTAGTTGATGATACCTGCTGTACTGGGAGCCTGGTAGGAAAGTTATAGGATGAATCTAGTTGATGATACCTGCTGTACTGGGAGCCTGGTAGGAAAGTTATAGGATGAATCTAGTTGATGATACCTGCTGTACTGGGAGCCTGGTAGGAAAGTTATAGGATGAATCTAGTTGATGATACCTGCTGTACTGGGAGCCTGGTAGGAAAGTTATAGGATGAATCTAGTTGATGATACCTGCTGTACCGGGAGCCTGGTAGGAAAGTTATAGGATGAATCTAGTTGATGATACCTGCTGTACTGGGAGCCTGGTAGGAAAGTTATAGGATGAATCTAGTTGATGATACCTGCTGTACTGGGAGCCTGGTAGGAAAGTTATAGGATGAATCTAGTTGATGATACCTGCTGTACCGGGAGCCTGGTAGGAAAGTTATAGGATGAATCTAGTTGATGATACCTGCTGTACTGGGAGCCTGGTAGGAAAGTTATAGGATGAATCTAGTTGATGATACCTGCTGTACTGGGAGCCTGGTAGGAAAGTTATAGGATGAATCTAGTTGATGATACCTGCTGTACCGGGAGCCTGGTAGGAAAGTTATAGGATGAATCTAGTTGATGATACCTGCTGTACTGGGAGCCTGGTAGGAAAGTTATAGGATGAATCTAGTTGATGATACCTGCTGTACCGGGAGCCTGGTAGGAAAGTTATAGGATGAATCTAGTTGATGATACCTGCTGTACTGGGAGCCTGGTAGGAAAGTTATAGGATGAATCTAGTTGATGATACCTGCTGTACTGGGAGCCTGGTAGGAAAGTTATAGGATGAATCTAGTGGATGATACCTGCTGTACTGGGAGCCTGGTAGGAAAGTTATAGGATGAATCTAGTTGATGATACCTGCTGTACTGGGAGCCTGGTAGGAAAGTTATAGGATGAATCTAGTTGATGATACCTGCTGTACTGGGAGCCTGGTAGGAAAGTTATAGGATGAATCTAGTTGATGATACCTGCTGTACTGGGAGCCTGGTAGGAAAGTTATAGGATGAATCTAGTTGATGATACCTGCTGTACTGGGAGCCTGGTAGGAAAGTTATAGGATGAATCTAGTTGATGATCCCTGCTGTACTGGGAGCCTGGTAGGAAAGTTATAGGATGAATCTAGTTGATGATACCTGCTGTACTGGGAGCCTGGTAGGAAAGTTATAGGATGAATCTAGTTGATGATACCTGCTGTACTGGGAGCCTGGTAGGAAAGTTATAGGATGAATCTAGTTGATGATACCTGCTGTACTGGGAGCCTGGTAGGAAAGTTATAGGATGAATCTAGTTGATGATCCCTGCTGTACTGGGAGCCTGGTAGGAAAGTTATAGGATGAATCTAGTTGATGATCCCTGCTGTACTAGGAGCCTGGTAGGAAAGTTATAGGATGAATCTAGTTGATGATACCTGCTGTACTGGGAGCCTGGTAGGAAAGTTATAGGCTGAATCTAGTGGATGATACCTGCTGTACCGGGAGCCTGGTAGGAAAGTTATAGGATGAATCTAGTTGATGATACCTGCTGTACTGGGAGCCTGGTAGGAAAGTTATAGGATGAATCTAGTTGATGATACCTGCTGTACTGGGAGCCTGGTAGGAAAGTTATAGGATGAATCTAGTTGATGATCCCTGCTGTACTGGGAGCCTGGTAGGAAAGATATAGGATGAATCTAGTTGATGATCCCTGCTGTACTAGGAGCCTGGTAGGAAAGTTA
>NW_026290769.1:170000-172500 GCF_023373465.1 Oncorhynchus keta | reverse complement strand
ATCTTAGCCTGGGCCTGATGTTGGTGTTATTAAATCTTAGCCTGGGCCTGGTGTTGGTGTTATTAAATCTTAGCCTGGGCCTGGTGTTGGTGTTATTAAATCTTAGCCTGGGCCTGGTGTTGGTGATATTAAATCTTAGCCTGGGCCTGATGTTGGTGTTATTAAATCTTAGCCTGGGCCTGGTGTTGGTTTTGGTGTTATTAAATCATAGCCTGGGCCTGGTGTTGGTGTTATTAAATCTTAGCCTGGGCCTGGTGTTGGTGTTATTAAATCTTAGCCTGGGCCTGGTGTTGGTGATATTAAATCTTAGCCTGGGCCTGATGTTGGTGTTATTAAATCTTAGCCTGGGCCTGGTGTTGGTGTTATTAAATCTTAGCCTGGGCCTGGTGTTGGTGTTATTAAATCTTAGCCTGGGCCTGGTGTTGGTGATATTACATCTTAGCCTGGGCCTGGTGTTGGTGTTATTAAATCTTAGCCTGGGCCTGATGTTGGTGTTATTAAATCTTAGCCTGTACCTGGTGTTGGTGTTATTAAATCTTAGCCTGGGCCTGATGTTGGTGTTATTAAGCCTGGCTATCTTAGCAGGCTCAGCCCAATCCTCAGTCAGCTGTGTTTAACCCAGGATAATGCTGGATTCACATGCCCTGTCTTCATGGTGATCTATATAAACTACAGGTCAACATAACCCTGTCTTCATGGTGATCTATATAAACTACAGGACAACATAAGCCTGTCTTCATGGTGATCTATATAAACTACAGAACAACATAACCCTGTCTTCATGGTGATCTATATAAACTACAGGACAACATAAGCCTGTCTTCATGGTGATCTATATAAACTACAGAACAATATAACCCTGTCTTCATGGTGATCTATATAAACTACAGAACAACATAACCCTGTCTTCATGGTGATCTATATAAACTACAGGACAACATAACCCTGTCTTCATGGTGATCTATATAAACTACAGGACAACATAACCCTGTCTTCATGGTGATCTATATAAACTACAGGACAACATAACCCAGGGTCTTCATGGTGATCTATATAAACTACAGGTCAACATAACCCTGTCTTCATGGTGATCTATATAAACTACAGGACAACATAACCCTGTCTTCATGGTGATCTATATAAACTACAGGACAACATAACCCTGTCTTCATGGTGATCTATATAAACTACAGGTCAACATAACCCTATCTTCATGGTGATCTATATAAACTACAGAACAACATAACCCTGTCTTCATGGTGATCTATATAAACTACAGGACAACATAACCCTGTCTTCATGGTGATCTATATAAACTACAGGACAACATAACCCTGTCTTCATGGTGATCTATATAAACTACAGGTCAACATAACCCTATCTTCATGGTGATCTATATAAACTACAGGACAACATAACCCTGTCTTCATGGTGATCTATAACCCTAATGGTGATCTATATAAACTACAGGACAACATAACCCTGTCTTCATGGTGATCTATATAAACTACAGGACAACATAACCCTGTCTTCATGGTGATCTATATAAACTACAGGACAACATAACCCTGTCTTCATGGTGATCTATATAAACTGGACAACATAACCCTGTCTTCATGGTGATCTATATAAACTACAGGACAACATAACCCTGTCTTCATGGTGATCTATATAAACTAGGACAACATAACCCTGTCTTCATGGTGACTAACTATAACCCTGTCTTATAAACTATAACCCTGGTGATCTATATAAACAGGACAACATAACCCTGTCTTCATGGTGATCTATATAAACTACAGGACAACATAACCCTGTCTTCATGGTGATCTATATAAACTACAGGACAACATAACCCTGTCTTCATGGTGATCTATATAAACTACAGGACAACATAACCCTGTCTTCATGGTGATATAAACTACAGGACAACATAACCCTGGTGATCTATATAAACTACAGGACAACATAACCCTGTCTTCATGGTGATCTATATAAACTACAGGACAACATAACCCTTCATGGTGATCTATCATGGTGATCTATATAAACTACAGGACAACATAACCCTCTAACCCTGTCTTCATGGTGATCTATATAAACTACAGGACAACATAACCCTGTCTTCATGGTGATCTATATAAACTACAGGACAACATAACCCTGTCTTCATGGTGATCTATATAAACTACAGGACAACATAACCCTGTCTTCATGGTGATCTATATAAACTACAGGACAACATAACCCTGTCTTCATGGTGATCTATATAAACTACAGGACAACATAACCCTGTCTTCATGGTGATCTATATAAACTACAGGACAACATAACCCTGTCTTCATGGTGATCTATATAAACTACAGGACAACATAACCCTGTCTTCATGGTGATCTATATAAACTATAACCCTGGGTGATCTATATAAACTACAGGACAACATAACCCTGTCTTCATGGTGATCTATATAAACTACAGGACAACATAACCCTGTCTTCAT
>NW_026290769.1:60000-152500 GCF_023373465.1 Oncorhynchus keta | reverse complement strand
CTCCATCAGTGCTCAGACTGTCCGCAATAGGCTGAGAGAGGTTGAACTGAGGGCTTGTATGCCTGTTGTAAGGCAGGTCCTCACCAGATATCACCGGCAACAACGTTGCCTATGGGCACAAACCCATCGTTGCTGGACCAGACAGGACTGGCAAAAAGTGCTCTTCACTGATGAGTCGCGGTTTTGTCTCACCAGGGGTGATGGTCGGATTTGCATTTATCGTCGAAGGAATGAGCGTTACACCGAGGCCTGTACTCTGGAGCGGGATCGATTTGGAGGTGGAGGATCCGTCATGGTCTGGGGCGGTGTGTCACAGCATCATCAGACAGGTTGTCATTAGAGGCAATCTCAATGCTGTGCGTTACAGGGAAGACATCCTCCTCCCTCATGTGGTACCCTTCCCGCAGGCTCATCCTGACATGACCCTCTAGCATGACAATGCCATCAGACATACTGCTCCTTCTGTGAGTGATTTCCTGCAAGACAGGAATGTCAGTGTTCTGCCATGGCCAGCGAAGAGCCCGCATCTTCCCTTGAGCACGTCTGGGACCTGTTGGATCGGAGGGTGAGGGCGAGGGCCATTCCCCCCAGAATTGTCCGGGAACTTGCAGGTGCCTTGGAGGAAGAGTGGGGTAACATCTCACAGCAAGAACTGGCAAATCTGGTGCAGTCCATGAGGAGGACATGCACTGCAGTACTTAATGCAGCTGGTGGCCACACCAGATACTGACTGTTACTTTTGATTTTGACCCCCCTTTATTAAGGGACACATTATTCAATTTCTGTTAGTCACATGTCTGTGGAACTTGTTCAGTTTATGTCTCAGTTGTTGAATCTTGTTATGTTCGTACAAATATTCACACGTTACATTTGCTGAAAATAAACACACAGCTGACAGTGAGAGGACATTTGTTTTTTTGCTGCGTTTACATACTGTAAGAAGAAAGAAATATATGGGAACTATTTATGTAAATGTGATAGGTACTGTAGTTATTACTGTATAACATAGTTGTATTATAATGAAGCAGGTGCGGTATATGGCCAATATACCACGGCTTATGGCTGTTCTTATGCACGATGCAACGCGGAGTATACCACTACCAATATACCACTAAACCTTAGCTGTGGTATATTGGTCATAAACCACAACAACAGGTTACCAACTTAAATAGAACAGTAAACAAGGAGTGCTTCAGCCAATCAGCATCCAGGCTTATACTATACATGTCATGGGATGCTCAACTGTTGATGTTTTTGTGCATGGAATGAACACCATGTTAGTAGTGCTATGAATTGTTGTCATGACTGCATTCTGGAAGGAAATGAAATAAATCACTGTGTAGCTAGCATGTTGTGATATTAACAATAACTATTTACATGAGCATTAACATCCTGTATGTTGAGTTCAGTTGTGTGGAGCAGGAACAGCAGTTAGTTTACACAGACGTCCAGTGTGTAGACAGAGGAAGTGAGTGGAGTGGTCTGTTGGCAAAGAGACATACTGTATACACACCTGTAAATATATGTACGCTACACACACACACACACACACACACACACACACACACACACACACACACACACACACACACACACACACACACACACACACACACACAACACAAAGGCTTTGTCTGTCCAGTCCTACCCTGACCATGAATCTTTCAACATAGATATAAGCTCGGTCCACATAGATCAGCCCTACCCTGACCATGACTCTCTCTCATCATAGATCTACAGCCTCAGTCCACATAGATCAGCCCTACCCTAACCATTACTCACTCTCAGCATAGCTATACAGCCTCAGTCCACATAGATCAGCCCTACCCTGACCATGACTCTCAACATAGATATACAGCCTCAGTCCACATAGATCAGCCCTACCCTGACCATGACCATGACTCTCAACATAGATATAAAGCCTCAGTCCACATAGACCAGCCCTACCCTGACCATGACTCTCTCTCAGCATAGATATACAGCCTCAGTCCACATAGATCAGCCCAACCCTGACCATGACTCTCTCTCATCACAGATATACAGCCTCAGTCTACAGACTGTAGATCAGATCAGGTCAGGTCATTTGGGGCAGCAGGTAGCCTAGTGGTTAGAGCATTGGACCAGTAACCAAAAGGTTGCTTGATCGAATCCCCGAGCTGACAAGGTAAAAATCTTTCGTTCTGCCCCTGAACAAGGCAGTTAACCCACTGGTCCCAGGTCGTCATTGTAAATTAGAATTTGTTCTTAACTGACTTGCCTAGTTAAATAAAGGTTAAATAAAAACAATTGGTGAGGAAAAACTCCTGTCTTCAATCAGAGAAACAATAGAGCCAGATAGCCTACAGGTTACAGAGAAGGACCAATAGCCAGTGGGTTGTTGGGTCAAATTTCAGAAGCCTTCTGTTGTTGTTAAGCAGCAACACACTCCAGTCCACAGGTACTAGACTGAGGCCCTATGCTGCCTCCAGCCTCTCTAGCATGCTATGTGTTGTGTTCTAGATCTCTGGTCTCATAGATCAGTGGTTTTATAGCTCTACGCTTCCTGGTCTATGTAGCTCTATGATGTCATAGTTCTGTCAGCAGAGGGGCTGTATTGCCAACTGATACACATTTACACACGCACACACTAGCACTCAGGGCAATTTACATGGTAGTTTTCCCAGACACACACACACACACACACACACACACACACACACACACACACACACACACACACACACACACACACACACACACACACACACACACACACACACACACACACACACACACACACACACACACACACACACACACACACACACACACACACACACACACACACACATATGCATTAATCTGTCAGGACAGTGACAAATTCTTGATGATATCATTCTACAGCTGTCTCTCTTTCCCTCCTCTCTCCCCCCCATTCCTGTTTTTCCCTTCGCTCACTTAATCCTTATGTATGTTTATAATTGTCCTCTCTCTTCCCCATCTCTCGTTCTTTCTTTTCTTTTCTCTGTCTTTCCCAAAATCTCTGTTTACAGTTGTCTCCCTCTCCCTCTCTCTAGTTCGGTCCTAAAACAAAGACAACTACTCACTCACACACATTCTAACACTCTCTCACATTCCAACACTCTCATTCTGTCCAACAAATACACATGCGCACGCACACACACACTCTCCCTCAATCTTGTGTCACTGTCCCCTCTCTCCCCCCTGCCCTCCTTCTCTCCGTCTTTATCTCACCCAGTAGGAATCTCTCTGCTCAGTCAGTGATGGGAGGAGAAGCTTGGCAGGAGAAAGAAAGTGAACGAGGGATGTTGGACAAATGAGAGGAAAAACAGAGGGGGGAATGTTTTGTGAGAACAAGGGTATATAGAGCTCTCTTTCTTTTGCTCTCTTCTCTCTCTCTTTTTGCTCTCTCTCTCTCTCTCTCTCTCTCTCTCTCTCTCTCTCTCTCTCTCTCTCTCTCTCTCTCTCTCTCTCTCTCTCTCTCTCTCTCTCTCTCTCTCTCTCTCTCTCTCTCTCTCTCTCTCTCTCTCTCTCTCTCTCTCTCTCTCCCTCTCTCTCTCTCTCTCTCTCTCTCTCTCTCTCTCTCTCTCTCTCTCTCTCTCTCTCTCTCTCTCTCTCTCTCTCTCTCATATATATATATATATCTGGAACCACCAATCAGAATGTGAGTTGCAGTGGATTGGGCAGGCTTAAACAATCATATACACAACTACATACACATTAACAAGTGTGTGTGCATGTGTATGTGTATGCACGTCTGTGTGTGTGTGTGTGTAACTTACCCTCAGTGAAAGGTTCCCAGTCGTACAGTCTGCCCATAAACTCCTGGTTGTTGTAGGAAGCGCACTGCTCTGCTCTGGAGTCTGCACCTCCTACACATACCTGACAGACAGAGGGAGGGAGGGAGGGGGGGGGGGGGGGGGGGGGATCGGGGGAGGGAGGGAGGGAGAGAGGGTCAAATACATGTCAGTACTGTAGATCCCAAGTATTGACAATTGAGGCTATAATGTCATGCCCAACCCTAAGGCTGGTCATCGACAGAGAAGAAGAGATGAGAGAGAGTCATACAAATTAAGAGGGCAAGCATAAAATAGGAGAGGTATTAGTCAGACACACACACACACACACACACACACACACACACACACCATTGTCTCATGATCGCTCTGACAGTGGGCCGATGCACTAAGCAGCATATGGAAATAATAGACTCTCTGGGATCAGCCATACACACATAAATCCACCCAGCTTTTCTATCCAACACTGAGCTGTATGTCTGAATGTGTGTGTAAGTGTTTTTTATGCACGTGCGAGTCAGGCCAATAGAGAAGTACTGGAGACAGTTTGAGCATTCTTAAGGGAGTGAGGAGAGTGAAACTACAGTTGGAGTCTAACCCTGCACACCTGATATATTTCTCCAATAGAGGAACAGTGAAGATCATAGGACTACCTGTAAATCACTTTAACCCCCAGAGGGACACACACACACAAAGCACTAATAAAGAGGGCACACTACACACATTTCTCTACGTTAGGCTCAACATTAAAAATGAAATTATCTTCAGTCCCTTTGGAAAGCAACTTCAATCACAATACCAAGCTCTATACACCAATTGGAAACACCCACTCCTCACAGGTGTAAACACTCGCTGCTGAATGGTTCACTTAGAAATCAGAGCTTTAGCACTATAAAAGGCCACAGATGAGCTCTCCTGTTGTGGAGGAAAATGGAAGTCAATGGTGAATCAAGAGCCAGAGCCAGAGCCAGAGCCAGAGCCAGAGCCAGAGCCAGAGCCAGAGACAGAGGTGAAGGAGAACGACAACGACGGACGGCTCAGATGAGATCAGGGCCACATTGATTGACCATGTGCTCAACCATGAATTGAGTATGAGGGATGCTGGGCAGAGAGTTCAGCTCAACCTGAGCTGCTACACGGTTGTATCTATCATTCGTACATTCAGAAATAACAACCGGTAAGTTACCTACCATCTACACTATGCTCTTTATGTATACTGCAGTCCGACATACCAGTAGGCCTATGTTACTCAGTGATTGTTACCCAACGTTACAGTAATGTCATTTGATATTGAAATAAAATAGATTATTTTAGCTTACTGTAACCAATCATATCATATTTGTGGTTCTTCTGCAGAACTGAGAGATGGTGGAATGGTGGAAGACACCGGCTGTTCACACCAGAACTGAGAGATGGTGGAATGGTGGAAGACACCGGCTGTTCACACCAGAACAGGAGACCGTGGTGGTGGCAAACAATACCATTAGACTAGGAGACATCCAGAACCACATTTCAGACAACACAATATTCAGTAACATTCACCAGGTGGGCTTGTCTACATTGGACCGTGTATTACAGAGCAACTGAATCCATTACATTATCTTGGCGCTGGATGCCGCTGCAATTCAGCACGTTTATATAAACCATTGATGAGGCTGGCTTCAGCCGAGCCAAAAGAAGGGGCCGGAACATTATTGGCCACCGTGCCATTGTGAATGTCCCTGGACAGCGTGGAGGGAATATCACCATGTGTGCAGCCGTTAGCCAGCAAGGCATTAGCCATCACCATGCCAACCTTAGTCCCTACAACACCGCCCTTCTCATCACATTCCTGGACACACTACACGGCATCCTCATTCCAGCTGAGCAGAGGGGTGGACCAGAGCAGCCCAGGTATGTTGTCATCTGGGACAACGTGAGTTTCCACCGGGCTGCTCTGGTCCCTCGACCTCCCACAATTTGTTCTATACCTCCCACCATATTCCCCATTCCTAAACACAATTGAATAGTTTTTTCCGGCATCGTGGTGGAAGGTGTATGACCGTCATCCCCTCACACGCCTCTTCTCCAGGCAATGGAGGATGCATGTGGTGAAGTTGATGTGGGGGCTTTTGGTGGCTTGTGATGATGTAGATGAGGTGCTGTTTAGCCAGGGAGAACATGGCTTGTGATGTGGATGAGGTGCTGTTTAGCCAGGGAGAACATGGCTTGTGATGTAGATGAGGTGCTGTTTAGCCAGGGAGAACATGGCTTTTGATGTAGATGAGGTGCTGTTTAGCCAGGGAGAACATGGCTTGTGATGTGGATGAGGTGCTGTTTAGCCAGGGAGAACATGGCTTGTGATGTAGATGAGGTGCTGTTTAGCCAGGGAGAACATGGCTTTTGATGTGGATGAGGTGCTGTTTAGCCAGGGAGAACATGGCTTGTGATGTGGATGAGGTGCTGTTTAGCCAGGGAGAACATGGCTTGTGATGTAGATGAGGTGCTGTTTAGCCAGGGAGAACATGGCTTGTGATGTAGATGAGGTGCTGTTTAGCCAGGGAGAACATGGCTTGTGATGTGGATGAGGTGCTGTTTAGCCAGGGAGAACATGGCTTGTGATGTAGATGAGGTGCTGTTTAGCCAGGGAGAACATGGCTTTTGATGTGGATGAGGTGCTGTTTAGCCAGGGAGAACATGGCTTGTGATGTGGATGAGGTGCTGTTTAGCCAGGGAGAACATGGCTTGTGATGTAGATGAGGTGCTGTTTAGCCAGGGAGAACATGGCTTGTGATGTAGATGAGGTGCTGTTTAGCCAGGGAGAACATGGCTTGTGATGTGGATGAGGTGCTGTTTAGCCAGGGAGAACATGGCTTGTGATGTAGATGAGGTGCTGTTTAGCCAGGGAGAACATGGCTTGTGATGTGGATGAGGTGCTGTTTAGCCAGGGAGAACATGGCTTGTGATGTAGATGAGGTGCTGTTTAGCCAGGGAGAACATGGCTTGTGATGTAGATGAGGTGCTGTTTAGCCAGGGATAACATGGCTTGTGCTGTGGCCAGACCCAAATAGGAGGCAGGATGCAACCTAATGCCTTTTTATTCTTTTAAACATTTTTGCGTTTTTGTCTTTGTTTTTAGAGTTTTGAAAGAATGAGCCACTTTCATTTTTTATTTTTGTACAGAAAACCCTTTATCTTACTGAATGTTTTTCCTGTTTTACAATTTGGAAATAAATGACAATGTGTGTTTATTTATGTATTTTTATTTAACCTGTGTATTTGAGTAGGTATACATTACTGTAACAATCTTTTACAACCGGCTACAGTGTAACACTGACAATGGAAAAGGCATAAACCTACTGCTGGGATATTCAGTGTTTTGTGTTGAGCATAACATAAACCTACTGCTGGGATATTCATAGTAGTGTTTTGTGTTGAGCAAATCATAAACCTACTGCTGGGATATTCATAGTAGTGTTTTGTGTTGAGCACATCATAAACCTACTGCTGGGATATTCATAGTAGTGTTTTGTGTTGAGCACATCATAAACCTACTGCTGGGATATTCATAGTAGTGTTTTGTGTTGAGCAAATCATAAACCTACTGCTGGGATATTCATAGTAGTGTTTTGTGTTGAGCACATCATAAACCTACTGCTGGGATATTCATAGTAGTGTTTTGTGTTGAGCACATCATAAACCTACTGCTGGGATATTCATAGTAGTGTTTTGTGTTGAGCACATCATAAACCTACTGCTGGGATATTCATAGTGTTTTGTGTTGAGCACATCATAAACCTACTGCTGGGATATTCATAGTAGTGTTTTGTGTTGAGCACATCATAAACCTACTGCTGGGATATTCAGTGTTTTGTGTTGAGCACATCATAAACCTACTGCTGGGATATTCAGTGTTTTGTGTTGAGCACAACATAAACCTACTGCTGGGATATTCAGTGTTTTGTGTTGAGCACATCATAAACCTACTGCTGGGATATTCATAGTAGTGTTTTGTGTTGAGCACATCATAAACCTACTGCTGGGATATTCATAGTAGTGTTTTGTGTTGAGCATATCATAAACCTACTGCTGGGATATTCAGTGTTTTGTGTTGAGCACATCATAAACCTACTGCTGGGATATTCAGTGTTTTGTGTTGAGCACATCATAAACCTACTGCTGGGATATTCAGTGTTTTGTGTTGAGCACATCATAAACCTACTGCTGGGATATTCAGTGTTTTGTGTTGAGCACATCATAAACCTACTGCTGGGATATTCATAGTAGTGTTTTGTGTTGAGCACATCATAAACCTGCTGCTGGGATATTCAGTGTTTTGTGTTGAGCACATCATAAACCTACTGCTGGGATATTCATAGTAGTGTTTTGTGTTGAGCACATCATAAACCTACTGCTGGGATATTCATAGTAGTGTTTTGTATTGAGCATATCATAAACCTACTGCTGGGATATTCATAGTAGTGTTTTGTGTTGAGCACATCATAAACCTACTGCTGGGATATTCATAGTAGTGTTTTGTGTTGAGCACATCATAAACCTACTGCTGGGATATTCATAGTAGTGTTTTGTGTTGAGCACATCATAAACCTACTGCTGGGATATTCAGTGTTTTGTGTTGAGCACATCATAAACCTACTGCTGGGATATTCATAGTAGTGTTTTGTATTGAGCACATCATAAACCTACTGCTGGGATATTCATAGTAGTGTTTTGTATTGAGCACATCATAAACCTACTGCTGGGATATTCATAGTAGTGTTTTGTATTGAGCATATCATAAACCTACTGCTGGGATATTCATAGTAGTGTTTTGTATTGAGCACATCATAAACCTACTGCTGGGATATTCATAGTAGTGTTTTGTGTTGAGCACATCATAAACCTACTGCTGGGATATTCATAGTAGTGTTTTGTATTGAGCACATCATAAACCTACTGCTGGGATATTCAGTGTTTTGTGTTTTGTATTGAGCACATCATGAACCTACTGCTGGGATATTCATAGTAGTGTTTTGTGTTGAGCATATCATAAACCTACTGCTGGGATATTCAGTGTTTTGTGTTGAGCACATCATAAACCTACTGCTGGGATATTCAGTGTTTTGTGTTGAGCACATCATAAACCTACTGCTGGGATATTCAGTGTTTTGTGTTGAGCATATCATAAACCTACTGCTGGGATATTCAGTGTTTTGTGTTGAGCACATCATAAACCTACTGCTGGGATATTCAGTGTTTTGTGCTGAGCACATCATAAACCTACTGCTGGGATATTCATAGTAGTGTTTTGTGTTGAGCACATCATAAACCTACTGCTGGGATATTCATAGTAGTGTTTTGTATTGAGCACATCATAAACCTACTGCTGGGATATTCATAGTAGTGTTTTGTGTTGAGCACAACATAAACCTACTGCTGGGATATTCATAGTAGTGTTTTGTGTTGAGCACATCATAAACCTACTGCTGGGATATTCATAGTAGTGTTTTGTGTTGAGCACATCATAAACCTACTGCTGGGATATTCATAGTAGTGTTTTGTGTTGAGCACATCATAAACCTACTGCTGGGATATTCAGAGGTTACCACACACACACCGACACAGAAACACACACACAGCTCTTGATATGTGATCAGCTCGCATTAACTCATCAATACTCTACAAACACGCACACACATACATTGTATATACTGTAAGCCTTTGTGACTCTCTCCTCTCCTTTCAGTTGGTTCCCCTCCTCCCTTCCTTTCACAGATTAGTTCCCCTGTTTTTCTCTCTTTTTGGTCTGTCTACATCTGTCTCTGCCTTCCTGTGACCCCACTCTCTGAGGGTGTATCTGCATGGAGATCTGCATGGAGGAATGGGCCAAAATACCAGCAACAGTGTGTGAAAACCTTGTGAAGACTTACAGAAAACGTTTGACCTCTGTCATTGCCAACAAAGGGTATATAACAAAGTATTGAGATAAACTTTTGTTATTGACCAAATACTTATTTTCCACCATCATTTGCAAATAAATTCATTAAAAATCCTACAATGTTATTTTCTGGATTTTTTTTCTAATTTTGTCTGTCATAGTTGAAGTGTACCTATGATGAAAATTACAGGCCTCTCATCTTTTTAAGTGGGAGAATTTGCACAATTGGTGGCTGACTAAATACTTTTTTTGCCCCACTGTACACTATCGGTCTAAAGTTTTAGAACACATAGTTATTTAAGGATTTTTCTTTATTTGTACTATTTTCTACATTGTAGACTAATAGTGAAGATATCAAAACTATAAAATAACACATGGAATCTTCTAGTAATCAAAAAGCTTTAAACAAATCGAAATATATTTTTATTTGAGATTCTTCAAATAGCCACCCTTTGTCTTGATAACAGCTTTGCACACTCTTGGCATTCTCTCAACCAGCTTCATGAGGTAGTCACCTGGAATGCATTTCAATTAACAGGTGTGCCTTCTTAAAAGTGGAATTTCTTTGTGGAATTTGTTTCCTTCTTAACGTGTTTGATCCAATCAGTTATGTTGTGACAAGGTAGGGGAGGTATACAGAAGATAATCCTATTTGGTAAAAGACCAAGTCCATATTATGGCAAGAACAGCTCAAATAGGCTCTGTGACCGGGAGACCCATGGGGCGGAGCACAATTGGCCCAGCATCATCCGGGTTAGGGTTTGGCAGGCAGGGATGTCCTTGTCCTATCACACACTAGCGACTCCTGTGCACACTGACACAGTCGCCAGGTGTACTGTGTTTCCTCCGACACATTGGTGTGGCTGGCTCCGGGTTAAGTGGGCTTTGTGTCAAGAAGCAGTGCAGCTTGGTTGGGTTGTGTTTTGGAAGACACACAGCTCTCGACCAATTAGATACCACAAAATTGAAAAAAAGAACAGCTCAAATAAGCAAAGAGACACGGCAGTCCAACATTGAAAGTTTCTTCAAGTGCAGTCGCAAAAACCATTAAGTGCTATGATGAAACTGGCTCTCATGAGGACCGCCACAGGAAAGGAAGAAACCACTACTGAAGGACACCAATAAGAAGAGACTTGCTTGGGCCAAGAAACACGAGCAAGGACATTACACCGGTGCAAATTTGTCCTTTGTACTGGAGTCCAAATTGGAGATTTATGGTTCCAACCGCAGTGTCTTTGTGAGACGTGGTGTGGGTGAACGGATGATCTCCACATGTGTATTTCCCACGGAGGAGGAGGTGTGATGGTGCTTTGCTGGTGACCCTGTCTGTGATTTATTTAATTCAAGGCACACTTAACCAGCATGGCTACAACAGCATTCTGCAGCGATACGCCATCCCATCTGGTTTGGGCTGAGTGGGGCAGAGTGAAGGAAAGTAGGTTTTCTAAAACTTTTGACCGGTAGTGTATATATATATATATATATACATATATACACCTTATTATTATCAGTCTCCCCCTTTCCATCGCTCTCTTTCTTCTCTCTCTCTCCTATCTATCTTCTTCTCTCTCTCTCCTCTCTATCTTCTTCTCTCTCTCTCCTCTCTATCTTCTTCTCTCTCTCTCCTCTCTATCTTCTTCTCTCTCTCTCCTATCTATCTTCTTCTCTCTCTCTCCTCTCTATCTTCTTCTCTCTCTCTCCTCTCTTTCTTCCACTCTCTCCTTTCTATCTTCTCTCTCTCTCTTTCTTTTTTCTTCCACTCTCTACTTTCTATCTTCTCTCTCTCTCATCTCTATCTTCTTATCTCTCTCTCTCCTCTCTATCTTCTTCTCTCTCTCCTCTCTTTCTTCCACTCTCTCCTTTCTATCTTCTTCTCTCTCTCTCTTTCTTTTTTCTTCCACTCTCTACTTTCTATCTTCTCTCTCTCTCATCTCTATCTTCTTATCTCTCTCTCTCCTCTCTTTCTTCCACTCTCTCCTTTCTATCTTCTTCTCTCTCGCTCTCCTCTCTCTCTCCATCTTCTCTCTCTCTCTCCTTTCTATCTTCTCTCTCTCTCCTCTCTTTCTTCCACTCTCTCCTATCTATCACCTCTCTCTCTCTCTCTCTCTCTCTCTCTCTCTCTATCTTCTCTCTCCTTTCTATCTTCTTCTCTCTCTCTCTCCTCTCTATCTTATCTCTCTCTCCTCTCTATCTCTCTCTCTATCTTCTATCTCTCTCTCCTCACTATCTTCTTCTCTCTCTCCTCACTATATTCTTCTCTCTCCTCTCTATCTTCTTCTCTCTCTCTCTCCTCTCTATCTTATCTCTCTCTCCTCTCTCTCTCTCTCTCTATCTTCTATCTCTCTCTCCTCACTATCTTATCTCTCTCTCTCTCTATCTTCTATCTCTCTCTCCTCACTATCTTCTTCTCTCTCTCCTCACTATATTCTTCTCTCTCCTTTCTATCTTCTTCTCTCTCTCTCTCCTCTCTATCTTATCTCTCTCTCCTCTCTATCTTATCTCTCTCTCTCTCTATCTTCTATCTCTCTCTCCTCACTATCTTCTTCTCTCTCTCCTCACTATATTCTTCTCTCTCCTCTCTATCTTCTTCTCTCTCTCTTCTCTCTCTATATCTTGTGGTCCTTCGTACCTTCGTGGTCCTTCTGTAGCTCAGTTGGTAGAGCATGGCGCTTGTAACGCCAGGGTAGTGGGTTCGATCCCCGGGACCACCCATACGTAGAATGTATGCACACATGACTGTAAGTCGCTTTGGATAAAAGCGTCTGCTAAATGGCATATATTATTATATATTATATCTTATTATCTCTCTCTCCTCTCTCTCTCCTCTCTATCTTCTCTCTCTATATCTTATTCTCTCTCTCTCTCCTCTCTATATTCTCTATCTACTCTATCTTCTCCTCTCTCTCTTCTCTCTCTCTCTACTCTCTATCTTCTCTCTCTCTCCTCTCTCTCTATCTTCTTCTCTCTATCTTCTCTATCTTCTTCTCTCTCTCCTCTCTATCATCTTCTCTCTCTCCTCTCTATCTTCTTCTCTCTCTCTCTCCTCTCTATCTTCTCTCTCTATATCTTATTCTCTCTCTCTCTCCTCTCTATATTCTCTATCTACTCTATCTTCTCCTCTCTCTCTTCTCTCTCTCTCTACTCTCTATCTTCTCTCTCTCTCCTCTCTCTCTATCTTCTTCTCTCTATCTTCTCTATCTTCTTCTCTCTCTCCTCTCTATCATCTTCTCTCTCTCCTCTCTATCTTCTTCTCTCTCTCTCCTCTCTATCTTATCTCTCTCCTCTCTATATTCTTCTCTCTCTCTACTCTCTATCTTCTCTATTTTCTCCTCTCTATCTTCTATCTCTCTCTCCTCTCTATCTTGTTCTCTCTCTCTCCTTTCTATCTTCTTCTCTCTCTCTCCTTTCTATCTTCTTCTCTCTCTCTCCTCTCTATCTTCTTCTCTCTCTCTCCTTTCTATCTTCTTCTCTCTCTCTCCTTTCTATCTTCTTCTCTCTCCTTACTATCTTCTTCTCTCTCTCTCTCCTCTCTATCTATCTTCTTCTCTCTCCTCTATTTCTTCCCATCTATCCTTCTCTCTTTTTTACCCTCTCTCTCCTTCACTCTTTCTGTCTCTATCCTCTCCCTCTTCTTTCTTTTGTTCTCTCGCCCTCTCTCCTTCTTCCAGTCACACAGCTGTCACCAACAGCTGGAAAGTTTAAAAAGACACGCTACTCATCTGGACAGAGTCAAGTGAACATACACACTCACACACGCACACACATACGCACGTACACCACCAGTTTTAAAAAAGAACCGTGACTGTTTATGTCAATGAGAGAATGTGTGGAAAATACGTTCAAAAGGTTCACACAATGGATTGTGGGTGCTTCAGTGTGTGTGTGTGTGTGTGTGTGTGTGTGTGTGTGTGTGTGTGTGTGTGTGTGTGTGTGTGTGTGTGTGTGTGTGTGTGTGTGTGTGTGTGTGTGTGTGTGTGTGTGTGTGTGTATTTGTGTGTCTGTGTGTGCGGGCGGGCGTGCGAATGTGTGTGTCTACAGTACAGTGCGTATTCATGTGTTAAAAACCCTTGAGGATGTGCATGAAATGCGATCAGTAATGGCTGTAAATATTTCTGTTTGACATAAACACACTAGACCAGTGTGTGTGTGTGTGTGTGTAAACAGTGAATAGACCACCCTGAGAGGCTGTTTGTGTTAGGCGGACAAGGTCAAGAGGTGAGGGAAAACAGTAAAGAAAAGTGATTGGAGGAGAAGAGCCTAATGAATAGATGGAGGCTGGAGAAACAGTCAGAAAGAGAAAGGGTGTGTTGTCATGTATGTGTTGTTTTCTAGGCACTGCAGGCAGGAGTTACATGTTTCTCTTCTTATAGTGTTTAGTGTGTGTAAAACAGAGGGAGGCTAAGTGACTGAATAGGGAGTGAGAAATTCAATGTGTAGAATGTGTGTGTACTACTGTGTTTTATGAGCAGCAGAGAGGGTCTGTGGAATTGTAAGTGGAATACATATTTTTTTCCTTTTAACTGTGAGTGTGTGTGTGTGTGTGTGTGTGTGTGTGTGTGTGTGTGTGTGTGTGTGTGTGTGTGTGTGTGTGTGTGTGTGTGTGTGTGTGTGTGTGTGTGTGTGTGTGTGTGTGTGTGTGTGTGTGTGTGTGTGCGTGTGTGCGTGCGTGCGTGCGTGCGTGCGTGCGTGCGTGCGTGCGTGCGTGCGTGCGTGCGTGCGTGCGTGCGTGCGTGTGATTGTAAGTGTGAGTGTGTATGTGTGTATGTGTGTTTGTGTGTGTGCTTGTGTAGGCAGGGTTATACGTTTCTCTATATCTACGTTGCTTGGGAGAGTCTGACTACGGGGGTGAATGAATAGATGGAAAAGGGAGGGGTAAAGTGACAGGGGGAGGAGAGAAGTTTTGTGACAGTTTTGAAACTGAAGAAAGAGGAGAAAGAGAGTGAGAGTTTTGTGACAGTATTGAAACTGAAGAAAGAGGAGAAAGAGAGAGAGAGTTTTGTGACAGTATTGAAACTGAAGAAAGAGGAGAAAGAGAGTGAGAGTTTTGTGACAGTATTGAAACTGAAGAAAGAGGAAAAAGAGAGTGAGAGTTTTGTGACAGTATTGAAACTGAAGAAAGAGGAAAAAGAGAGTGAGAGTTTTGTGAAACAGAAATTGAAGTATTGAAACTGAAGAAAGAGGAGAAAGAGAGAGAGTTTTGTGACAGTATTGAAACTGAAGAAAGAGGAGAAAGAGAGAGAGAGTTTTGTGACAGTATTGAAACTGAAGAAAGAGGAGAAAGAGAGAGAGAGTTTTGTGACAGTATTGAAACTGAAGAAAGAGGAGAAAGAGAGTGAGAGTTTTGTGACAGTATTGAAACTGAAGAAAGAGGAGAAAGAGAGTGAGAGTTTTGTGACAGTATTGAAACTGAAGAAAGAGGAGAAAGAGAGAGAGTTTTGTGACAGTATTGAAACTGAAGAAAGAGGAGAAAGAGAGAGAGAGTTTTGTGACAGTATTGAAACTGAAGAAAGAGGAGAAAGAGAGAGAGAGTTTTGTGACAGTATTGAAACTGAAGAAAGAGGAGAAAGAGAGAGAGAGTTTTGTGACAGTATTGAAACTGAAGAAAGAGGAGAAAGAGAGGCAATGGGGAAATGAAAGAAGAAGGGTGTAATAAATCAACTGTTACAGACGTCAGAAACATGGTACAGAAACATTCCTAGAATAACACAGAACTTCAGTGAACTACGGAATCTTCTCACAACAAGTCCACAGTGGCAAGAAAAGTATGTGAACCCTTTGGAATGACCTGCATTTCTGCATCAATTGGTCATCAAATTTGATCGGATCTAGGTCAAAACAATAGACAAACACAGTCTGCTTAAACTAATAACACACAAATTATTGTATTTTTCTTGTCTATATTGACTACATAATTTAAACATTCACAGTGTAGGTTGGAAAAAGTATGTGAACTCCTAGGCTAATGACTTCTCCAAAAGATCATTGGAGTCAGGAATCAACTAACCTGGAGTCCAATCAATGAAAAGAGATTGGAGATGTTGGTTAGAGCTTCCTTTCCCTATAAAACAACACTTATAAAATGTGAGTTTTCTATTCACAAGAAGCATTGGCTGATGTAAACCATGCCTCGAACAAAAGAGATCTCAGAAGACCTAAGATGAAGAATTGTTGAGGGTTACAAAAGTATCTCTAAAAGCCTTGATGTTCATCAGTCCAAGGTAAGACACATTGTCTATAAATAGAGAACGTTCAGCACTGTTGCTACTCTCCCTAGGAGTGGCCATCCTGCAAGGATAACTGCAAGAGCACAGTGCAGAATGCTCAATGAGGTTAAGAAGAATCCTAGAGTGTCAGCTAAAGACTTAGAGAAATCTGTGGAACATGCTAACATCTCTGTTGACGAGTCTACGATACGTAAAACACTAAACAAGAATGGTGTTCATGGGACACCATGGAAGAAGCCACTACTGTCAAAAAAAACATTGCTGCACGTCTGGAGTTTGCAAAAGTGCACCTGGATGTTTCACAGCGCTACTGGCAAAATATTATGTGGAAAGATGAAACTACAGTTGAGTTGTTTGGAAGGAAGGAACACACAACACTGTGTGTGGACAGATGAAACTACAGTTGAGTTGTTTGGAAGGAACACACAACACTGTGTGTGGACAGATGAAACTACAGTTGAGTTGTTTGGAAGGAAGGAACACAAAACACTGTGTGTGGACAGATGAAACTACAGTTGAGTTGTTTGGAAGGAAGGAACACACAACACTGTGTGTGGACAGATGAAACTACAGTTGAGTTGTTTGGAAGGAACACAACACTGTGTGTGGACAGATGAAGGAAGGAACACACAACACTGTGTGTGGACAGAAACTACAGTTGAGTTGTTTGGAAGGAAGGAACACACAACACTGTGTGTGGACAGATGAAACTACAGTTGAGTTGTTTGGAAGGAAGGAACACACAACACTGTGTGTGGACAGATGAAACTACAGTTGAGTTGTTTGGAAGGAAGGAACACACAACACTGTGTGTGGACAGATGAAACTACAGTTGAGTTGTTTGGAAGGAACACAACACTGTGTGTGGACAGATGAAACTACAGTTGAGTTGTTTGGAAGGAAGGAACACACAACACTGTGTGTGGACAGATGAAACTACAGTTGAGTTGTTTGGAAGGAACACAACACTGTGTGTGGACAGATGAAACTACAGTTGAGTTGTTTGGAAGGAACACAACACTGTGTGTGGACAGATGAAACTACAGTTGAGTTGTTTGGAAGGAAGGAACACACAACACTGTGTGTGGACAGATGAAACTACAGTTGAGTTGTTTGGAAGGAACACAACACTGTGTGTGGACAGATGAAACTACAGGACAGATGAAACTACAGTTGAGTTGTTTGGAAGGAAGGAACAACACTGATGAAACTACAGTTGAGTTGTTTGGAAGGAAGGAACACAAACACTGTGTGTGGACAGATGAAACTACAGTTGAGTTGTTTGGAAGGAAGGAACACAAAACACTGTGTGGACAGATGAAACTACAGTTGAGTTGTTTGGAAGGAAGGAACACAACACTGTGTGTGGAGAGATGAAACTACAGTTGAGTTGTTTGGAAGGAAGGAACACACAACACTGTGTGTGGACAGATGAAACTACAGTTGAGTTGTTTGGAAGGAACACAACACTGTGTGTGGACAGATGAAACTACAGTTGAGTTGTTTGGAAGGAACACAACACTGTGTGTGGACAGATGAAACTACAGTTGAGTTGTTTGGAAGGAAGGAACACACAGATGAAACACTGTGTGTGGAGAGATGAAACTACAGTTGAGTTGTTTGGAAGGAAGGAACACACAACACTGTGTGTGGACAGATGAAACTACAGTTGAGTTGTTTGGAAGGAAGGAACACAAAACACTGTGTGTGGACAGATGAAACTACAGTTGAGTTGTTTGGAAGGAAGGAACACACAACACTGTGTGTGGACAGATGAAACTACAGTTGAGTTGTTTGGAAGGAAGGAACACAAAACACTGTGTGTGGACAGATGAAACTACAGTTGAGTTGTTTGGAAGGAAGGAACACAAAACACTGTGTGTGGACAGATGAAACTACAGTTGAGTTGTTTGGAAGGAAGGAAGATGAAACACAAAACACTGTGTGTGGACAGATGAAACTACAGTTGAGTTGTTTGGAAGGAAGGAACACAAAACACTGTGTGTGGACAGATGAAACTACAGTTGAGTTGTTTGGAAGGAAGGAACACAAAACACTGTGTGTGGACAGATGAAACTACAGTTGAGTTGTTTGGAAGGAAGGAACACAAAACACTGTGTGTGGACAGATGAAACTACAGTTGAGTTGTTTGGAAGGAAGGAACACAAAACACTGTGTGTGGAGAGATGAAACTACAGTTGAGTTGTTTGGAAGGAAGGAACACACAACACTGTGTGTGGACAGATGAAACTACAGTTGAGTTGTTTGGAAGGAAGGAACACAAAACACTGTGTGTGGAGAGATGAAACTACAGTTGAGTTGTTTGGAAGGAAGGAACACACAACACTGTGTGTGGACAGATGAAAGGAACACAACACTGTGTGTGGACTAGTTGAGTTGTTTGGAAGGAACACACAACACTGTGTGTGGAGAGATGAAACTACAGTTGAGTTGTTTGGAAGGAAGGAACACACAACACTGTGTGTGGAGAGATGAAACTACAGTTGAGTTGTTTGGAAGGAAGGAACACAAAACACTGCGTGTGGAGAGATGAAACTACAGTTGAGTTGTTTGGAAGGAAGGAACACACAACACTGTGTGTGGAGAGATGAAACTACAGTTGAGTTGTTTGGAAGGAAGGAACACACAACACTGTGTGTGGACAGATGAAACTACAGTTGAGTTGTTTGGAAGGAACACACAACACTGTGTGTGGACAGATGAAACTACAGTTGAGTTGTTTGGAAGGAACACAAAACACTGTGTGTGGACAGATGAAACTACAGTTGAGTTGTTTGGAAGGAAGGAACACACAACACTGTGTGTGGACAGATGAAACTACAGTTGAGTTGTTTGGAAGGAAGGAACACACAACACTGTGTGTGGACAGATGAAACTACAGTTGAGTTGTTTGGAAGGAACACAACACTGTGTGTGGACAGATGAAACTACAGTTGAGTTGTTTGGAAGGAACACACAACACTGTGTGTGGACAGATGAAACTACAGTTGAGTTGTTTGGAAGGAACACACAACACTGTGTGTGGACAGATGAAACTACAGTTGAGTTGTTTGGAAGGAACACACAACACTGTGTGTGGACAGATGAAACTACAGTTGAGTTGTTTGGAAGGAAGGAACACACAACACTGTGTGTGGACAGATGAAACTACAGTTGAGTTGTTTGGAAGGAAGGAACACACAACACTGTGTGTGGAAGGAAGGACAGATGAAACTACAGTTGAGTTGTTTGGAAGGAAGGAACACAAAACACTGTGTGTGGACAGATGAAACTACAGTTGAGTTGTTTGGAAGGAAGGAACACACAACACTGTGTGTGGACAGATGAAACTACAGTTGAGTTGTTTGGAAGGAAGGAACACAAAACACTGTGTGTGGACAGATGAAACTACAGTTGAGTTGTTTGGAAGGAAGGAACACACAACACTGTGTGTGGACAGATGAAACTACAGTTGAGTTGTTTGGAAGGAAGGAACACACAACACTGTGTGTGGACAGATGAAACTACAGTTGAGTTGTTTGGAAGGAAGGAACACACAACACTGTGTGTGGACAGATGAAACTACAGTTGAGTTGTTTGGAAGGAAGGAACACACAACACTGTGTGTGGACAGATGAAACTACAGTTGAGTTGTTTGGAAGGAACACACAACACTGTGTGTGGACAGATGAAACTACAGTTGAGTTGTTTGGAAGGAAGGAACACAAAACACTGTGTGTGGACAGATGAAACTACAGTTGAGTTGTTTGGAAGGAAGGAACACACAACACTGTGTGTGGAGAGATGAAACTACAGTTGAGTTGTTTGGAAGGAAGGAACACAAAACACTGTGTGTGGACAGATGAAACTACAGTTGAGTTGTTTGGAAGGAAGGAACACAAAACACTGTGTGTGGACAGATGAAACTACAGTTGAGTTGTTTGGAAGGAAGGAACACACAACACTGTGTGTGGACAGATGAAACTACAGTTGAGTTGTTTGGAAGAAGGAACACACAACACTGTGTGTGGACAGATGAAACTACAGTTGAGTTGTTTGGAAGGAAGGAACACACAACACTGTGTGTGGACAGATGAAACTACAGTTGAGTTGTTTGGAAAGAAGGAACACACAACACTGTGTGTGGACAGATGAAACTACAGTTGAGTTGTTTGGAAGGAAGGAACACACAACACTGTGTGTGGACAGATGAAACTACAGTTGAGTTGTTTGGAAGGAACACAACACTGTGTGTGGACAGATGAAACTACAGTTGAGTTGTTTGGAAGGAAGGAACACACAACACTGTGTGTGGACAGATGAAACTACAGTTGAGTTGTTTGGAAGGAACACACAACACTGTGTGGATAAAAAAGGCACAGCACACCAACATCAAAACCTCATCCCAACGGTAAAGTATGGTGGAGGGAGTATCATGGTTTGGGGCTGCTTTGCTGGCTGCTTCAGGGCCTGGACAGCTTGCTATCATTGACGGGAAAATGAATTCCCAAGTTTATCAAGACATTTTGCAGGAGAATGTAAGGCTATCTGTCCGCCAATTGAAGCTGAACCCGCTTGAGATGCTGTGGTATGACCTCAAGAGAGCAGTTCACACCAGACATCCCAAGAATATTGCTGAACTGAAACAGTTTTGTAAAGAGGAATGGCCCAAAATTCTTCCTGACCGTTGTGCAGGTCTGATCCGCAACTACAGAAAACATTTGGTTGAGGTTATTGCTGCCAATGTAGGGTCAACCAGTTATTAAATCCAAGGGTTCACATACTTTTCCCACCCTGCACTGTGAATGTTTACACAGTGTGTTCAATAAAGACATGAAAACGTATAATTGTTTGTGTTATTAGTTTAAGCTGTGTTTGTCTATTGTTGTGACCTATATGTAGATCAGATCCAATTTTATGACCAATTTATGCAGAAATCCAGGTATTTCCAAAGGGTTCACATACTTCTATAGACTGGTGAAAGATACAAGTCACTGTAGTTCTACAGACTGGTGAAAGATACAAGTCACTGTAGTTCTATAGACTGGTGAAAGATACAAGTCACTGTAGTTCTATAGACTTGTGAAAGATACAAGTCACTGTAGTTCTATAGACTTGTGAAAGATACAAGTCACTGTAGTTCTATAGACTGGTGAAAGATACAAGTCACTGTAGTTCTATAGACTGGTGAAAGATACAAGTCACTGTAGTTCTATAGACTGGTGAAAGATACAAGTCACTGTAGTTCTATAGACTGGTGAAAGATACAAGTCACTGTAGTTCTACAGACTGGTGAAAGATACAAGTCACTGTAGTTCTATAGACTGGTGAAAGATACAAGTCACTGTAGTTCTATAGACTGGTGAAAGATACAAGTCACTGTAGTTCTATAGACTGGTGAAAGATACAAGTCACTGTAGTTCTATAGACTGGTGAAAGATACAAGTCACTGTAGTTCTATAGACTGGTGAAAGATACAAGTCACTGTAGTTCTATAGACTGGTGAAAGATACAAGTCACTGTAGTTCTATAGACTGGTGAAAGATACAAGTCACTGAAAGATAGTTCTATAGACTGGTGAAAGATACAAGTCACTGTAGTTCTATAGACTGGTGAAAGATACAAGTCACTGTAGTTCTATAGACTGGTGAAAGATACAAGTCACTGTAGTTCTATAGACTGGTGAAAGATACAAGTCACTGTAGTTCTATAGACTGGTGAAAGATACAAGTCACTGTAGTTCTATAGACTGGTGAAAGATACAAGTCACTGTAGTTCTATAGACTGGTGAAAGATACAAGTCACTGTAGTTCTACAGACTGGTGAAAGATACAAGTCACTGTAGTTCTATAGACTGGTGAAAGATACAAGTCACTGTAGTTCTATAGACTGGTGAAAGATACAAGTCACTGTAGTTCTATAGACTGGTGAAAGATACAAGTCACTGTAGTTCTACAGACTGGTGAAAGATACAAGTCACTGTAGTTCTATAGACTGGTGAAAGATACAAGTCACTGTAGTTCTATAGACTGGTGAAAGATACAAGTCACTGTAGTTCTATAGACTGGTGAAAGATACAAGTCACTTTAGTTCTACAGACTTGTGAAAGATACAAGTCACTGTAGTTCTACAGACTGGTGAAAGATACAAGTCACTGTAGTTCTATAGACTGGTGAAAGATACAAGTCACTGTAGTTCTATAGACTGGTGAAAGATACAAGTCACTGTAGTTCTACAGACTGGTGAAAGATACAAGTCACTGTAGTTCTATAGACTGGTGAAAGATACAAGTCACTGTAGTTCTATAGACTGGTGAAAGATACAAGTCACTGTAGTTCTATAGACTGGTGAAAGATACAAGTCACTGTAGTTCTACAGACTGGTGAAAGATACAAGTCACTGTAGTTCTATAGACTGGTGAAAGATACAAGTCACTGTAGTTCTATAGACTGGTGAAAGATACAAGTCACTGTAGTTCTACAGACTGGTGAAAGATACAAGTCACTGTAGTTCTATAGACTGGTGAAAGATACAAGTCACTGTAGTTCTATAGACTGGTGAAAGATACAAGTCACTGTAGTTCTATAGACTGGTGAAAGATACAAGTCACTGTAGTTCTATAGACTGGTGAAAGATACAAGTCACTGTAGTTCTATAGACTGGTGAAAGATACAAGTCACTGTAGTTCTATAGACTGGTGAAAGATACAAGTCACTGTAGTTCTATAGACTGGTGAAAGATACAAGTCACTGTAGTTCTATAGACTGGTGAAAGATAAAGTCACTGTAGATACAAGTCACTGTAGTTCTACAGACTGGTGAAAGATACAAGTCACTGTAGTTCTATAGACTGGTGAAAGATACAAGTCACTGTAGTTCTATAGACTGGTGAAAGATACAAGTCACTGTAGTTCTACAGACTGGTGAAAGATACAAGTCACTGTAGTTCTATAGACTGGTGAAAGATACAAGTCACTGTAGTTCTATAGACAGGGGAGGATACAAGGACTGTAGTTCTATAGACTGGTGGATAGGAAGTCACTGTAGTTCTATAGACTGGGGGGACTGTAGTTCTATAGACTGGGAAAGGATAGTTCTATAGGAAAGATACAAGGACTGGTTCTATAGACTGGAAAGATAGGAGGTAGTTCTATAGACTGGTGAGGATAGGTCACTGTAGTTCTATATGGGAAAGGACTGGATAGGAGGAGAAAGATAGGAGTCACTGTAGATAGGGGAGGATAGGACTGAGGATAGGGGGAGGATGTAGGGGAGGATACAAGGAGGATAGGGGGAGGATAGGGGACTGTAGTTCTATAGGGGGAGGATAGGGGGAGGATAGGGGGAGGATAGGGGAGGATAGGAGGATAGGGGGAGGATAGGAGGAGGAGGGGGGGAGGATAGGAGGATGATAGGGGGAGGATAGGGGGAGGATAGGAGGAGGATAGGAGGAGGATAGGAGGAGGGGGAGGATAGGGGGGGAGGATAGGAGGAGGGGAGGATAGGAGGAGGATAGAGGATAGGGGAGTATAGGAGGAGGATAGGGGGAGGATAGGAGGAGGATAGGAGGAGGATAGGAGGAGGATAGGAGCCGAGGATAGGGGGAGGATAGGGGGAGGATAGGAGGAGGATAGGGGGAGGATAGGAGGATGATAGGGGGAGGATAGGAGGAGGACAGGGGGAGGATAGGGGGAGGATAGGAGGAGGATAGGGGGAGGATAGGAGGAGGATAGGGGGAGGATAGGAGGAGGATAGGAGGAGGATAGGAGGAGGATAGGGGGAGGATAGGAGGAGGATAGGAGGATGATAGGGGGAGGATAGGGGGAGGATAGGAGGAGGATAGGAGGAGGATAGGGGGAGGATAGGAGGAGGATAGGAGGAGGATAGGGGGAGGATAGGAGGAGGATAGGAGGAGGATAGGGGGAGGATAGGGGGAGGATAGGAGGAGGATAGGGGGAGGATAGGAGGAGGATAGGAGGAGGATAGGGGGAGGATAGGGGGAGGATAGGGGGAGGATAGGAGGAGGATAGGAGGAGGATAGGAGGATGATAGGAGGAGGATAGGGGGAGGACAGGGGGAGGATAGGAGGAGGATAGGGGGAGGATAGGAGGAGGATAGGAGGAGGAGGATAGGGGGAGGATAGGAGGAGGATAGGGGGAGGATAGGAGGAGAGGGGGAGGAGGATAGGAGGAGGATAGGAGGAGGATAGGAGGAGGATAGGAGGAGGATAGGGGGAGGATAGGGGGAGGATAGGGGGGGTCTGTAATGAATAGGTAGAAGAAAGAGAGAAGGAAAGAGAGACTCGATGCACGGCAGTAGTTGTGTGAGCAAATGAAAGACAGAGGGAGTAAGTTACAGTAAGCTAAATTACAGAAGGGGAGGAGGGAGTTACAGGTGTGTTTTACTGGATGTGAAGAGGGAGTTACAGGTGTATTTTACTGGAGGGGAGGAAGGGAGAGGAGGGAGGGGATGGGTGAGAAATAGGGAGGAGGGGAGTCGAGGGGGGAAGAGGAGTGAGGATGAAGGAGGGAGGAGGGGACGAAGGGGGTGAAGGAGAAGGAGGGGAGGGTCTGTCTGTCTGTCTGTAATGAATAGGGCCATTAGTGAGAGGGGAATCAACCAGGGTCTCCCTTTGTACTACTGAGGTCTACTCTTACTGCCACACCAGTGGAGGCTGCTGGGGGGAGGACGGCTCATAGGAATGGCTGGAATGGAGTCAATGGAATAGAATGGTACTATTCCATTGACTCCATTCCAGCCATTATTATGAGCCGTCCTCCCTTCAACAACCTCCGCTGTGCCACACAGTACAGAGGACAGAGAGGATGCCCACACTGACAGACCAATCAACTGCACTTCTACAAACACAGACAGAAAAACAATACTGGAATGCCCATAAACAGCAAAACACAGAAGTTCTGTAAACACACAAACGCTAAGTCTTGATCACACAGAACATTCCACTGTGAAAGCTATTGTTGACCACACAAACACACACACCCTCCTGGGTGTGCCCTAGTTAACTCCTTGGGGGAACAGACATTCTTGGGAACCTTCCTCTGCAGCTGTTTCCACACGGATCATCTCGGTGACGGAACAGGGATTGCCCATCTGGGAATGGCCCCTAGTCCTCTCAGCCTGTCCAGGGCCTCACATCACTAAACAGCTGTACATATCAACTCAAGAACACACAGAAACAGACAAAGATACACACAAACAACTCGCACACTTCCAGGTGGGTTTATGTGTAATCTGTTGGTCAGCTTCCTAACTGTTCTAACTATTCTGACCTGGCTAATGATAAAGCATGTTTTCCAGCCTGTAGCCTTGACCTATAACCCTGAGATATGGACATGGATGTAGACTCCAACGACACCACAGTCAGTCAGTCTCCAGCCATAGGAGTCTCCAGCCATGTCTCAGAGTTAGCCTTGACCTATAACCCTGAGATATGGACATGGATGTAGACTCCAACGACACCACAGTCAGTCAGTCTCCAGCCATAGGAGTCTCCAGCCATGTCTCAGAGTTAGCCTTGACCTATAACCCTGAGATATGGACATGGATGTAGACTCCAACGACACCACAGTCAGTCAGTCTCCAGCCATAGGAGTCTCCAGCCATGTCTCAGAGTTAGCCTTGACCTATAACCCTGAGATATGGACATGGATGTAGACTCCAACGACACCACAGTCAGTCAGTCTCCAGCCATAGGAGTCTCCAGCCATGTCTCAGAGTTAGCCTTGACCTATAACCCTGAGATATGGACATGGATGTAGACTCCAACGACACCACAGTCAGTCAGTCTCCAGCCATAGGAGTCTCCAGCCATGTCTCAGAGTTAGCCTTGACCCAGGAGGAAGCCGAGCCTCCATGTGATAAACACTACAATAGACTCATACATCACTGCACAGGAAGCCAGCTGTCTGTCTGTCCACCACCTCCCAAGATGGACGACCCACGTTATCAGGTCATCACATTGAAACAGATGTACACTGAGACATTCTCATTGGGTCTGTTCACTAGAAGGATAGAGTCAAATGAGAAATGAACATGTTCTACTTCTCTGAAAGCTTCACAAACACACACAGGAGTTTGGATGCAACACTGGGTCACAAGGTCACCGCTGCCCCTGGAGCTATTTGGAGGGGACCCAGAAGAAAACAAACTTAGTCAGTATGGATAGCATGGCTGATAATAATTACACACACACTCCACTCCACAACGTGTGTGTGTGTGTGTGTGTGTGTGTGTGTGTGTGTGTGTGTGTGTGTGTGTGTGTGTGTGTGTGTGTGTGTGTGTGTGTCCTACCCAGCACATCTGGGTCTGTTCGGGACTTCATAACGACTCTAAACAATAATAATTTTGTCATTGCTGAACTTTTCAGAGAACAATACTGCCGTTATCTTAGCCAAGACATTGGGAGAGAGGGCAGGATACGTCTCTCTCAACATCCATCTCTGTTGTGTGTGAGTGTAACAGTATAACTTTAAACCGTCCCCTCGCCCATACCCGGGCTCGAACCAGGGACCCTCTACACACATCAACAACAGTCACCCTCGAAGCATCGTTACCCATCGCTCCACAAAAGCCGCGGCCCTTGCAGAGCAAGGGGAACTACTACTTCAAGGTCTCAGAGCAAGTGACGTAACCGATTGAAACGCTATTTAGCGCGCACCGCTAACTAAGCTAGCCGTTTCACATCCGTTACATGAGACCAATACCATGATAATACATGTTATTATGTACTGGCTGTTCAGACAGTACATACCCGTTTTTTAGAGTAATTGTTGCTTCAACTACACCATATGATACATTTGACAGTACTTGGATCATTCTGTAAATCAGGGTGGATCAAGTAACCTCCAGAAACTGACCTAAGATCAGTAGTTTAGCAAGGTTAAGCTGATCCCAGATCTGTGCCTAGCAGCAACTTCTACCAGCAGTGTAACTCAAGCGGTACTTATCTTAGACCATACAGTAAACTGAACTGCTCTTAATATTGATCCTGTGATGAAGCTGTCATACATCTCTCATTATAGCACTGACTGTTATAGATGCAGTCATACAGTATAGTATATTATATACATGGCCAGAAGTATGTGGACACCTGCTCGTCGAACATCTCATTCCCAAAATCATGGGCCTTATTATGGAGTTGGTCCCCCCTTTGCTGTTATATCAGCCTCCACTCTTCTGGGAAGGCTTTCCACTAGATGTTGGAACATTGCTGCAGGGACTTACTTCCATTCAGCCACAAGAGCATTAGCGAGTTTGGGTACTGATGTCGGCGTTCCAATTCATCGCAAAGGTGTTCGATGGGGTTGAGGTCAGGCCTCTGTGCAGGCCAGTCAAGTTCTTCTACACCGATCTCGACAAAGCATTTCTGGGGCCTCCCGAGTTGCACAGCGGTCTAAGGCACTGCATCGCAGTGCTAAAGGCATCACTACAGACCCGGCTTCGATCACAGGCTGTGACGCCGGCCGCGACCGGGAGACTCATGAGGCAGTGCACAATTGGCCCATCATTTGGCCGGCTGGGATGTTCTTGTCCCATCGAGCTCTAGCAACTCCTTGTGGCGGGCCGGGTGCCTGCAAGCTGACTCGTGTTGCTAGTTGTACTGTGATTCCTCCGACACATTGGTGCGGCTGCCTTCCGGGTTAAGCGAGCAGTGTGTCAAGAAGCAGTGCAGCATGGCAGGGTCGTGTTTCGTCGTGAAGTGTGATTCCTCACTCCAGAGAACACGTTTCCACTGCTCCAGAGTGCAATGGCGGCAAGCTTTATACCACACCAAGAGGATGCTTGGCATTGTGCATGGTGATCTTAGGCTTGTGTGCGGCTGCTTGGCCATGGAAACCCATTTCATTATGCTCCAGACGAACAGCTCTGACTTTGTTTCCATAAGCAGTTTGGAACTCGGTAGTGAGTGTTGCAACCGAGGGCAGACGATTTTTACGTGCTACACGCTTCAGCACTCGGCGGTCCCGTTCTGTGAGCTTGTGTGGCCAACCACTTCGCGGCTGAGCCGTTGTTGCTCCTAGACATTTCCACTTCACAATAACAGCACTTACAGTTGACCGGGGCAACTCTAGCAGGGCAAAAATTTGACGAACTTACTTGTAGGAAAGGTGGCATCCTATGATGGTGCCACGTTGAAAGTCATGGAGCTCTTCAGTAAGCGCCATTCTACTGCCAATGTTTGTCTATGGAGATTGCATGGCGGTGTGCTTGATTTTATACACAACGGGTATGGCTGACATAGCACCAGAATCCCCTCATTTGAAGGGGTGTCCACATACTTTCATATATAGTGTATATTAGATACAGTAGATAAGGCCTAGGTGCTTGTTGTGTGGAGGCATGCTCCTTTGACACTGAGTAAATATTGACTCTAGAGTAGATGTGGGAAAGAGAGCAAGGGAAGAATGAAAGAGAGAGAAGACAGAGAGGGAGAGTGTGTGAGAGAAAAGAAGAGGTGTAGTCTTTCTTAATAGTTATGTTCACTCAGAAGTCAGGTCAAAGTGTACTCCTCTCGTTTTTCTCTCCTTCAGTCGGTTTCTCTCCACATTCCACACTTTCCTCTCCTCTCTTTCTCTCTCATCCTAAAACCTCTGCTCTTCTTACACATGCACATACTCTCTCTTTCCGCTTGTGTACCTTTCCCTGAATCCTTCTCTTCTTCCTCTGTCACATACTTCCCTCTCTCTCCCTCTCTCTCTCTCTCTCTCTCCATCTATCTCTCTCTCATCTCTCTCTCCCTCGTCTCTCTCCATCTATCTCTGTCTCTCTCTCTCCCTCTGTCTCTCTCCATCTATCTCTGTCTCTCTCTCTTCATCTCTCTCTCCCTCGTCTCTCTCCATCTATCTCTGTCTCTCTCTCTCCCTCTGTCTCTCCATCTATCTCTGTCTCTCTCCATCTATCTCTGTCTCTCTCTCTCCCTCTGTCTCTCTCCATTTATCTCTCTCTCTCCATCTACCTCTCCCTCTGTCTCTCTCCATTTATCTCTGTCTCTCTGTCTCTCTCCATCTATCTCTC
The DNA here is from genome assembly GCF_023373465.1 of Oncorhynchus keta. Lineage (NCBI taxonomy): Eukaryota > Metazoa > Chordata > Actinopteri > Salmoniformes > Salmonidae > Oncorhynchus > Oncorhynchus keta. The sequence continues at coordinate 123,528 of NW_026290769.1, read as the reverse complement.
CCGCTGTCTCTCTCCATTTATCTCTGTCTCTCTCTCCATCTATCTGTCCCTCTGTCTCTCTCCATTTATCTCTGTCTCTCTGTCTCTCTCCATCTATCTCTCCCGCTGTCTCTCTCCATTTCTCTGTCTCTCTCTCCATCTATCTGTCCCTCTGTCTCTCTCCATTTATCTCTGTCTCTCTGTCTCTCTCCATCTATCTGTCCCTCTGTCTCTCTCCATTTATCTCTGTCTCTCTGTCTCTCTCCATCTATCTGTCCCTCTGTCTCTCTCCATTTATCTCTGTCTCTCTGTCTCTCCATCTATCTGTCCCTCTGTCTCTCTCCATTTATCTCTGTCTCTCTGTCTCTCTCCATCTATCTGTCCCTCTGTCTCTCTCCATTTATCTCTGTCTCTCTGTCTCTCTCCATCTATCTGTCCCTCTGTCTCTCTCCATTTATATCTGTCTCTCTGTCTCTCTCTCCATCTATCTCTCCCTCTGTCTCTCTCCATTTATCTCTGTCTCTCTGTCTCTCTCCATCTATCTGTCCCTCTGTCTCTCTCCATTTATCTCTGTCTCTCCATCTATCTGTCCCTCTGTCTCTCTTCATTTATCTCTGTCTCTCCATCTATCTGTCCCTCTGTCTCTCTCCATTTATCTCTGTCTCTCTGTCTCTCTCCATCTATCTGTCCCTCTGTCTCTCTCCATTTATCTCTATCCCTTCCAGTTCTCTGCTGCCTGTGACTGGAACGAATTGCAAAAATCGCTGAAGTTGGAGACTTTTATCTCCTTCACCAACTTTAAACATCTGCTATCTGAGCAGCTAACCGATTGCTGCAGCTGTACATAGTCCATTGGTAAATAGCCCACCCAATTTACCTACCTCATCCCCATACTGTTTTTATTTATTTAATATTCTGCTCTTACTCTTTTTTTTCTTTTTTCCTACTGTGTTATTGACTTGTTAATTGTTTACTCCATGTGTAACTCTGTGTTGTTGTCTGTTCACACTGCTATGCTTTATCTTGGCCAGGTCACAGTAGTAAATGAGAACTTGTTCTCAACTAGCCTACCTGGTAAATAAAGGTGAAATAAAAAAACTCTCTTTCTCTACCTCTGTGATCGCTCTATCTATCTATCTCTATATCTCTATATCTATCTCTCTATATCTATCTCTCTGTGAGTTCTTCATCTATCTCTCTACCTCTATATCTATCTCTACCTCTCTATGACCTCTCTTGCTCTCTCAGGTCTCTCTCCCTCTACCTCAATATCTATCTATGCCTCTCTATGACCTCTCTTGCTCTCTCAGGTCTCTCTCCCTCTACCTCAATATCTATCTCTACCTCTCTATGACCTCTCTTGCTCTCTCAGGTCTCTCTCTCTACCTCAATATCTATCTCTACCTCTCTGTGACCTCTCTTGCTCTCTCAGGTCTCTCTCTCTCTCCCAGGGTGTTTGCTATGCCCTTCTTTCCCCATCTCCCCTCCTCCCTCCCTCTGCATACAGATTTCTATACACAATACCTTCTTTCACTACTACTTAAATGAGTCACTCCCCCCCTCCTCTCCCTCCTTCCTCTATCCCTCTCTCAGTTCCCCCATTGCTTCCATGCAACAGAGTGAACCCATGTACACACACATGATCGGGCTTAAACATAGAATGTTGTGACACACATTCACATAGTACACCCACACAAATATGTAGCCTGGTGAGTGAACCATCACAGGACTGTTGTTAATGCCACTGGTACACATGGACAGCTGCCAACAGCTAAATGTGTTTAACACTAGGAGTATAACTGTGTGTGTGTGTGTGTGTGTGTGTGTGTGTGTGTGTGTGTGTGTGTGTGTGTGTGTGTGTGTGTGTGTGTGTGTGTGTGTGTGTGTGTGTGTGTGTGTGTGTGTGTGTGTGTGTGTGTGTGTGTGTGTGTGTGTGTGTGTGTGTGTGTGTGTGTGTGTGTGTGTGTGTGTGTGTGTGTGTGTGTGTGTGTGTGTGTGTGTGTGTGTGTGTGTGTGTGTGTGTGTGTGTGTGTGTGTCTGTGTGTGTGTGTGTGCATGTGTGTGTGCTTCTCTGTGTGCATGTGTGTGTGTGTGTGTGTGTGTGTGTGTGTGTGTGTGTGTGTGTGTGTGTGTGTGTGTGTGTGTGTGTGTGTGTGTGTGTGTGTGTGTGTGTGTGTGTGTGTGTGTGCATGTGTGCGTGTTTCTCTGTGTGTGTGTGTGTGTGTGTGTGTGTGTGTGTGTGTGTGTGTGTGTGTGTGTGTGTGTGTGTGTGTGTGTGTGTGTGTGTGTGTGTGTGTGTGTGTGTGTGTGTGTGTGTGTGTGTGCGTGTTTCTCTGTGTGCATGTGTGTGTGTGATCCAGACCAGCTCAGTATTATCATATCTCTCTACCTCAGATAAGATACCTCAGATAGCTTTGTCACTCAATGAGCCTCGGAGAGACCTCCGGCAGGCCAACCAAACACTAACCAGGGGTTCCCCCTCATAATACAATACACACACACGCGCACGCACACGCATACACACACACACATCTCATCTCTGATAGTTAAAATCACACAGGACAATCATGATTATGTCATATTGACGTAGAATGAGATGTGGCTGGATCAGACAGTGATGTCATACATTCCAAGGTTCCTCAGGAAGTATGTCCACACTAGGAGCCAGATGGACCTCCTCCCGGTAAATAGAACTCCATGGATTTGACTGGGACTGAGTGAAACAACATGAACCGTTGGCTCCAGGGAACACTTCCTGGTCTCTTTTATGACATTCTAGAGTCAAATCCCATCCAAAGATTGTTAACCCATCTGGTACTGGGACTGTACCACACACTACATATACAGGTCACAGTCATATCCCCACCCCACACACCAACACACTACAGATACAAGTCACAGTCATATCCCCCACCCCCCACACACACCAACACACTACATATACAGGTCACAGTCATATCCCCACCCCACACACCAACACACTACAGATACAAGTCACAGTCATATCCCCCACCCCCACACACACCAACACACTACATATACAGGTCACAGTCATATCCCCACCCCCACACACACCAACACACTACAGATACAGGTCACAGTCATATCCCCACCCCACACACCAACACACTACAGATACAAGTCACAGTCATATCCCCCACACACACCAACACACTACAGATATCACCCCCCACCCCCACACACCAACACACTACAGATACAAGTCACAGTCATATCCCCAGATCAGGTCATCATATTCCCACCCCACACACCAACACACTACAGATACAAGTCACAGTCATATCCCCCACACACCAACACACTACAGATACAGGTCACAGTCATATTCCCACCCCACACACCAACACACTACAGATACAAGTCACAGTCATATCCCCAACCCCCCACACACCAACACACTACAGATACAGGTCACAGTCATATTCCCACCCCACACACCAACACACTACAGATACAAGTCACAGTCATATCCCCACCCCACACACCAACACACTACAGATACAAGTCACAGTCATATTCCCCACCCCACACACACCAACACACTACAGATACACAGTCATATCCCCCACACACCAACACACTACAGATACACAGTCATATCCCCCACACACCAACACACTACAGATACAAGTCACAGTCATATCCCCCACCCCCACACACCAACACACTACAGATACAGGTCACAGTCATATCCCCACCCCACACACCAACACACTACATATACAGGTCACAGTCATATCCCCACCCCACACACCAACACACTACAGATACAAGTCACAGTCATATTCCCCACCCCCACACACCAACACACTACATATACAGGTCACAGTCATATCCCCACCCCACACACCAACACACTACAGATACAAGTCACAGTCATATTCCCCACCCCACACACCAACACACTACCGATACAGGTCACAGTCATATCCCCACCCCCACACACCAACACACTACAGATACAAGTCACAGTCATATCCCCCCACACACCAACACACTACATATACAGGTCACAGTCATATCCCCCACCCCAACACACTACATATACAGGTCACTCATATCAGATACATATACAGGTCACAGTCATATCCCCCCCACACACCAACACACTACATATACAGGTCACAGTCATATCCCCCACACACCAACACACTACATATACAGGTCACAGTCATATCCCCCACCACCAACACACTACAATACAGGTCACAGTCATATCCCCACACACCAACACACTACATATACAGGTCACATATCCCCCCACACACCAACACAATACATATACAGGTCACAGTCATATCCCCACACACCAACACACTACATATACAAGTCACAGTCATATCCCCCACACACCTACACACTACAGATACAGGTCACAGTCATATCCCCCACCCCAACACAATACATATACAGGTCACAGTCATATCCCCATACATATACAGGTCACAGTCATATCCCCCACACACCAACACACTACATATACAAGTCACAGTCATATCCCCACCCCACACACACCAACACACTACAGATACAAGTCACAGTCATATCCCCCACACCCAACACACTACCAGGTCACAGTCATATCCCCCACACACCAACACACTACAGATACAAGTCACAGTCATATCCCCACCCCACACACACAACACACTACATATACAGGTCACAGTCATATCCCCCACACACCAACACACTACATATACAGGTCACAGTCATATCCCCCACACACCAACACACTACATATACAGGTCACAGTCATATCCCCACACACCAACACACTACATATACAGGTCACAGTCATATCCCCCACCCCACAGACACACCAACACACTACATATACAGGTCACAGTCATATCCCCCATACACCAACACACTACATATACAGGTCACAGTCATATCCCCCACACACCAACACACTACAGATACAGGTCACAGTCATATCCCCCACCCCACAGACACACCAACACACTACATATACAGGTCACAGTCATATCCCCCATACACCAACACACTACATATACAGGTCACAGTCATATCCCCCACCCCACAGACACACCAACACACTACAGATACAGGTCACAGTCATATCCCCCACACACCAACACACTACATATACAGGTCACAGTCATATCCCCCACACACCAACACACTACATATACAGGTCACAGTCATATCCCCCACACACCAACACACTACATATACAGGTCACAGTCATATCCCCCACACACCAACACACTACATATACAGGTCACAGTCATATCCCCCACACACACCAACACACTACATATACAGGTCACAGTCATATCCCCCACCCCACAGACATCAACACACTACAGATACAGGTCACAGCCATATCTCCCACCCCCACACACCAACACAATACATATACAGGTCACAGCCATATCCCCCACACACCAACACACTACAGATACAGGTCACCATATCCCCACACACCAACACAATACATATACAGGTCACAGCCATATCCCCCACCCCACACACATCAACACACTACATATACAGGTCACAGCCATATCTCCCACCCCCCACACACACCAACACAATACATATACAGGTCACAGCCATATCCCCCACACACCAACACAATACATATACAGGTCACAGCCATATCCCCCACCCCAGCACCAACACACTGCATATCACAGCCATATCCCCCACACACACCAACACAATACATATACAGGTCACAGCCATATCCCCCACACCCCACACACCAACACACTACATATACAGGTCACAGCCATATCCCCCACCCCCCACACACCAACACACTGCATATACAGGTCACAGCCATATCCCCCACCCCACACACCAACACAATACATATACAGGTCACAGCCATATCCCCCACACCCCACACACCAACACACTACATATACAGGTCACAGCCATATCCCCCACCCCCCACACACCAACACACTGCATATACAGGTCACAGCCATATCCCCCACCCCACACACCAACACAATCACAGCCATATCCCCCAATCCACACACACACAACACACTGCATATACAAGTCACAGCCATATCCCCCACACACCCAACACAATACATATACAGGTCACAGCCATATCCCCACACACCAACACAATACATATACAGGTCACAGCCATATCCCCCACAACCAACACACTACATATACAGGTCACAGCCATATCCCCCACCCCACACACACCAACACAATACATATACAGGTCACAGTCATATCCCCCACACACCAACACAATACATGTACAGGTCACAGCCATATCCCCACCCCCCACACACACCAACACACTACATATACAGGTCACAGCCATATCCCCCCACACACACCAACACAATACATATACAGGTCACAGCCATATCCCCCACACACCAACACACTACATATACAGGTCACAGTCATATCCCCCACAACACAATACATATACAGGTCACAGCACACACACCACATGCATACAGGTCACAGTCATATCCCCCACCCCACACACATCAACACACTACATATACAGGTCACAGTCATATCCCCCACACACCAACACACTACATATACAGGTCACAGTCATATCCCCCACACACCAACACAATACATATACAGGTCACAGCCATATCCCCCACACACCAACACACTACATATACAGGTCACAGTCATATCCCCCACACACCAACACACTACATATACAGGTCACAGTCATATCCCCACCCCACACACCAACACACTACATATACAGGTCACAGTCATATCCCCCACCCCACAGACACACCAACACACTACATATACAGGTCACAGTCATATCCCCCACAGACACACCAACACACTACATATACAGGTCACAGTCATATCCCCCATACACCAACACACTACATATACAGGTCACAGTCATATCCCCCCCACACACCAACACACTACAGATACAGGTCACAGTCATATCCCCCACCCCACAGACACACCAACACACTACATATACAGGTCACAGTCATATCCCCCATACACCAACACACTACATATACAGGTCACAGTCATATCCCCCACCCCACAGACACACCAACACACTACAGATACAGGTCACAGTCATATCCCCCACACACCAACACACTACATATACAGGTCACAGTCATATCCCCCACACACCAACACACTACATATACAGGTCACAGTCATATCCCCCACACACCAACACACTACATATACAGGTCACAGTCATATCCCCACACACCAACACACTACATATACAGGTCACAGTCATATCCCCCACACACACCAACACACTACATATACAGGTCACAGTCATATCCCCCACCCCACAGACATCAACACACTACAGATACAGGTCACAGCCATATCCCCCACCCCACACACATCAACACACTACATATACAGGTCACAGCCATATCTCCCACCCCCCACACACACCAACACAATACATATACAGGTCACAGCCATATCCCCCACACACCAACACACTACAGATACAGGTCACAGCCATATCCCCCACACACCAACACAATACATATACAGGTCACAGCCATATCCCCCACCCCACACACATCAACACACTACATATACAGGTCACAGCCATATCTCCCCCCCCACACACCAACACAATACATATACAGGTCACAGCCATATCCCCCACACACCAACACAATACATATACAGGTCACAGCCATATCCCCCACCCCACGCACCAACACACTGCATATACAGGTCACAGCCATATCCCCCACACACACCAACACAATACATATACAGGTCACAGCCATATCCCCCACACCCCACACACCAACACACTACATATACAGGTCACAGCCATATCCCCCACCCCCCACACACCAACACACTGCATATACAGGTCACAGCCATATCCCCCACCCCACACACCAACACAATACATATACAGGTCACAGCCATATCCCCCACACCCCACACACCAACACACTACATATACAGGTCACAGCCATATCCCCCACCCCCCACACACCAACACACTGCATATACAGGTCACAGCCATATCCCCCACCCCACACACCAACACAATACATATACAGGTCACAGCCATATCCCCAATCCACACACACACCAACACACTGCATATACAAGTCACAGCCATATCCCCCACACACACCAACACAATACATATACAGGTCACAGCCATATCCCCCACACACCAACACAATACATATACAGGTCACAGCCATATCCCCCACACACCAACACACTACATATACAGGTCACAGCCATATCCCCCACCCCACACACACCAACACAATACATATACAGGTCACAGCCATATCCCCCACACACCAACACAATACATGTACAGGTCACAGCCATATCCCCCACCCCCCACACACACCAACACACTACATATACAGGTCACAGCCATATCCCCCCACACACACCAACACAATACATATACAGGTCACAGCCATATCCCCACACACCAACACACTACATATACAGGTCACAGTCATATCCCCCACACACCAACACAATACATATACAGGTCACAGCCATATCCCCCACACACCAACACACTGCATATACAGGTCACAGCCATATCCCCCACCCCACACACATCAACACACTACATATACAGGTCACAGTCATATCCCCCACACACCAACACACTACATATACAGGTCACAGTCATATCCCCCACACACCAACACAATACATATACAGGTCACAGCCATATCCCCCACACACCAACACACTACATATACAGGTCACAGTCATATCCCCCACACACCAACACAATACATATACAGGTCACAGCCATATCCCCCACACACCAACACACTACATATACAGGTCACAGCCATATCCCCCACACACCAACACACTACATATACAGGTCACAGTCATATCCCCCACACACCAACACAATACATATACAGGTCACAGTCATATCCCCCACACACCAACACACTACATATACAGGTCACAGTCATATTCCCCACCCCACACACACCAACACACTACATATACAGGTCACAGCCATATCCCCCACCCCCCACACACCAACACACTACATATACAGGTCACAGCCATATCCCCACCCCACACACACCAACACACTACATATACAGGTCACAGTCATATCCCACACACACCAACACACTACATATACAGGTCACAGCCATATCCCCCACACACACCAACACAATACATATACAGGTCACAGCCATATCCCCACCCCACACACACCAACACACTACATATACAGGTCACAGTCATATCCCCCACCCCACACACACCAACACACTGCATATACAGGTCACAGCCATATCCCCCACACACACCAACACAATACATATACAGGTCACAGCCATATCCCCCCACACACACCAACACACTACATATACAGGTCACAGCCATATCCCCCACACACACCAACACAATACATATACAGGTCACAGACATATCCCCACCAACACACTACATATACAGGTCACAGCCATATCCCCACACATCATATACAGGTCACAGCCATATCCCCCCACACAACACACACTACATATACAGGTCACAGCCATATCCCCCACACACCAACACACTACAGATACAGGTCACAGTCATATCCCCCACACACCAACACAATACATATACAGGTCACAGCCATATCCCCCACACACCAACACACTACATATACAGGTCACAGTCATATCCCCCACCCCACAGACATCAACACACTACAGATACAGGTCACAGCCATATCCCCCACACACACCAACACACTACATATACAGGTCACAGTCATATCCCCCACACACCAACACACTACATATACAGGTCACAGTCATATCCCCCACACACCAACACACTACATATACAGGTCACAGTCATATCCCCCACACACCAACACAATACATATACAGGTCACAGTCATATCCCCCACACACCAACACACTACATATACAAGTCACAGTCATATCCCCCACACACCTACACACTACAGATACAGGTCACAGTCATATCCCCCACACACCAACACAATACATATACAGGTCACAGTCATATCCCCCACACACCAACACAATACATATACAGGTCACAGTCATATCCCCCACACACCAACACACTACATATACAAGTCACAGTCATATCCCCACCCCACACACACCAACACACTACAGATACAAGTCACAGTCATATCCCCCACACACCAACACACTACATATACAGGTCACAGTCATATCCCCCACACACCAACACACTACAGATACAAGTCACAGTCATATCCCCACCCCACACACACCAACACACTACATATACAGGTCACAGTCATATCCCCCACACACCAACACACTACATATACAGGTCACAGTCATATCCCCCACACACCAACACACTACATATACAGGTCACAGTCATATCCCCCACACACCAACACAATACATATACAGGTCACAGTCATATCCCCCACACACCAACACACTACATATACAGGTCACAGTCATATTCCCCACCCCACACACACCAACACACTACATATACAGGTCACAGCCATATCCCCCACCCCACACACACCAACACACTACATATACAGGTCACAGCCATATCCCCACCCCACACACACCAACACACTACATATACAGGTCACAGTCATATCCCCCACACACCAACACACTACATATACAGGTCACAGCCATATCCCCCACCCCACACACACCAACACAATACATATACAGGTCACAGCCATATCCCCCACACACCAACACAATACATGTACAGGTCACAGCCATATCCCCCACCCCCCACACACACCAACACACTACATATACAGGTCACAGCCATATCCCCCACACACACCAACACAATACATATACAGGTCACAGCCATATCCCCCACACACCAACACACTACATATACAGGTCACAGTCATATCCCCCACACACCAACACAATACATATACAGGTCACAGCCATATCCCCCACACACCAACACACTGCATATACAGGTCACAGCCATATCCCCCACCCCACACACATCAACACACTACATATACAGGTCACAGTCATATCCCCCACACACCAACACACTACATATACAGGTCACAGTCATATCCCCCACACACCAACACAATACATATACAGGTCACAGCCATATCCCCCACACACCAACACACTACATATACAGGTCACAGTCATATCCCCCACACACCAACACAATACATATACAGGTCACAGCCATATCCCCCACACACCAACACACTACATATACAGGTCACAGCCATATCCCCACACACCAACACACTACATATACAGGTCACAGTCATATCCCCCACACACCAACACAATACATATACAGGTCACAGTCATATCCCCCACACACCAACACACTACATATACAGGTCACAGTCATATTCCCCACCCCACACACACCAACACACTACATATACAGGTCACAGCCATATCCCCCACCCCACACACACCAACACACTACATATACAGGTCACAGCCATATCCCCACCCCACACACACCAACACACTACATATACAGGTCACAGTCATATCCCACACACACCAACACACTACATATACAGGTCACAGCCATATCCCCCACACACACCAACACAGTACATATACAGGTCACAGCCATATCCCCACCCCACACACACCAACACACTACATATACAGGTCACAGTCATATCCCCCACCCCACACACACCAACACACTGCATATACAGGTCACAGCCATATCCCCCACACACACCAACACAATACATATACAGGTCACAGCCATATCCCCCACACACACCAACACACTACATATACAGGTCACAGCCATATCCCCCACACACACCAACACAATACATATACAGGTCACAGACATATCCCCCACACACCAACACACTACATATACAGGTCACAGCCATATCCCCCACACACCAACACACTACAGATACAGGTCACAGTCATATCCCCCACACACCAACACAATACATATACAGGTCACAGCCATATCCCCCACACACCAACACACTACATATACAGGTCACAGTCATATCCCCCACCCCACAGACATCAACACACTACAGATACAGGTCACAGCCATATCCCCCACACACACCAACACACTACATATACAGGTCACAGTCATATCCCCCACACACCAACACACTACATATACAGGTCACAGTCATATCCCCACACACCAACACACTACATATACAGGTCACAGTCATATCCCCCACACACCAACACAATACATATACAGGTCACAGTCATATCCCCCACACACCAACACACTACATATACAAGTCACAGTCATATCCCCCCACACACCTACACACTACAGATACAGGTCACAGTCATATCCCCCACACACCAACACAATACATATACAGGTCACAGTCATATCCCCCACACACCAACACAATACATATACAGGTCACAGTCATATCCCCCACACACCAACACACTACATATACAAGTCACAGTCATATCCCCACCCCACACACACCAACACACTACAGATACAAGTCACAGTCATATCCCCCACACACCAACACACTACATATACAGGTCACAGTCATATCCCCCACACACCAACACACTACAGATACAAGTCACAGTCATATCCCCACCCCACACACACCAACACACTACATATACAGGTCACAGTCATATCCCCCACACACCAACACACTACATATACAGGTCACAGTCATATCCCCCACACACCAACACACTACATATACAGGTCACAGTCATATCCCCCACACACCAACACACTACATATACAGGTCACAGTCATATCCCCCACCCCACAGACACACCAACACACTACATATACAGGTCACAGTCATATCCCCCACCCCACAGACACACCAACACACTACATATACAGGTCACAGTCATATCCCCCATACACCAACACACTACATATACAGGTCACAGTCATATCCCCCACACACCAACACACTACAGATACAGGTCACAGTCATATCCCCCACCCCACAGACACACCAACACACTACATATACAGGTCACAGTCATATCCCCCACCCCACAGACACACCAACACACTACAGATACAGGTCACAGTCATATCCCCCACACACCAACACACTACATATACAGGTCACAGTCATATCCCCCACACACCAACACACTACATATACAGGTCACAGTCATATCCCCCACACACCAACACACTACATATACAGGTCACAGTCATATCCCCCACACACCAACACACTACATATACAGGTCACAGTCATATCCCCCACACACCAACACACTACATATACAGGTCACAGTCATATCCCCCACACACCAACACACTACATATACAAGTCACAGTCATATCCCCACCCCACACACCAACACAATACATATACAGGTCACAGTCATATCCCCCACACACCAACACAATACATATACAGGTCACAGTCATATCCCCACCCCACACACACTACATATACAGGTCACAGTCATATCCCCCACACACCAACACACTACAGATACAAGTCACAGTCATATCCCCACCCCACACACACTACATATACAGGTCACAGTCATATCCCCCACACACCAACACACTACATATACAAGTCACAGTCATATCCCCACCCCACACACACCAACACACTACAGATACAAGTCACAGTCATATCCCCACCCCACACACACCAACACACTACATATACAAGTCACAGTCATATCCCCACCCCACACACCAACACACTACAGATACAAGTCACAGTCATATCCCCCACACACCAACACACTACATATATAGGTCACAGTCATATCCCCCACACACCAACACACTACATATACAGGTCACAGTCATATCCCCCACACACCAACACACTACAGATACAAGTCACAGTCATATCCCCACCCCACACACACCAACACACTACATATACAGGTCACAGTCATATCCCCCACACACCAACACACTACATATACAGGTCACAGTCATATCCCCCACACACCAACACACTACATATACAGGTCACAGTCATATCCCCCACCCCACAGACACACCAACACACTACATATACAGGTCACAGTCATATCCCCCACCCCACAGACACACCAACACACTACATATACAGGTCACAGTCATATCCCCCATACACCAACACACTACATATACAGGTCACAGTCATATCCCCCACCCCACAGACACACCAACACACTACAGATACAGGTCACAGTCATATCCCCCACACACCAACACACTACATATACAGGTCACAGTCATATCCCCCCCCCCCCACACCAACACACTACAGATACAGGTCACAGTCATATCCCCCACACACCAACACAATACATATACAGGTCACAGTCATATCCCCCACACACCAACACACTACATATACAGGTCACAGTCATATCCCCCCACACCAACACACTACAGATACAGGTCACAGTCATATCCCCCCACACACACACTACAGATACAGGTCACAGTCATACCCCCCACACACACACACTACAGATACAGGTCACAGTCATATCCCCCACACACACACACACACACTACATATACAGGTCACAGCCATATCCCCCACACACCAACACACTACATATACAGGTCACAGTCATATCCCCCACACACCAACACAATACATATACAGGTCACAGCCATATCCCCCACACACCAAACACACCAACACACTACATATACAGGTCACAGCCATATCCCCCACCCCACACACACCAACACAATACATATACAGGTCACAGCCATATCCCCCACACACCAACACACTACATATACAGGTCACAGCCATATCCCCCACCCCACACACACCAACACACTACATATACAGGTCACAGCCATATCCCCCACACCCCACACACACCAACACACTACAGATACAGGTCACAGCCATATCCCCCACACCCCACACACCAACACACTACAGATACAGGTCACAGCCATATCCCCCACACCCCACACACACCAACACACTACATATACAGGTCACAGCCATATCCCCCACCCCACACACACCAACACAATACATATACAGGTCACAGCCATATCCCCCACACACCAACACACTACATATACAGGTCACAGCCATATCCCCCACACACCAACACACTACATATACAGGTCACAGCCATATCCCCCACACCCCACACACACCAACACAATACATATACAGGTCACAGCCATATCCCACACACACCAACACAATACATATACAGGTCACAGCCATATCTCCCACCCCACACACACCAACACACTGCATATACAGGTCACAGTCATATCCCCCACACACCAACACACTACAGATACAGGTCACAGCCATATCCCCCACACACCAACACACTGCATATCCAGGTCACAGTCATATCCCCCACACACCAACACACTACATATACAGGTCACAGCCATATCCCCCACACACCAACACACTACATATACAGGTCACAGCCATATCCCCCACACACCAACACACTACATATACAGGTCACAGCCATATCTCCCACCCCACACACACCAACACACTGCATATACAGGTCACAGTCATATCCCCCACACACCAACACACTACATATACAGGTCACAGTCATATCCCCCACACACCAACACACTACATATACAGGTCACAGTCATATCCCCCACCCCACAGACACACCAACACACTACAGATACAGGTCACAGTCATATCCCCCACACACCAACACACTACATATACAGGTCACAGTCATATCCCCCACACACCCAACACACTACATATACAGGTCACAGTCATATCCCCCCACACCAACACACTACAGATACAGGTCACAGTCATATCCCCCCCCACACACACTACAGATACAGGTCACAGTCATACCCCCCACACACACACACTACAGATACAGGTCACAGTCATATCCCCCACACACACACACACACACTACATATACAGGTCACAGCCATATCCCCCACACACCAACACACTACATATACAGGTCACAGTCATATCCCCCACACACCAACACAATACATATACAGGTCACAGCCATATCCCCCACACACCAAACACACCAACACACTACATATACAGGTCACAGCCATATCCCCCACACACCAACACAATACATATACAGGTCACAGCCATATCCCCCACACACCAACACACTACATATACAGGTCACAGCCATATCCCCCACCCCACACACACCAACACACTACATATACAGGTCACAGCCATATCCCCCACACCCCACACACACCAACACACTACAGATACAGGTCACAGCCATATCCCCCACACCCCACACACCAACACACTACAGATACAGGTCACAGCCATATCCCCCACACCCCACACACACCAACACACTACATATACAGGTCACAGCCATATCCCCCACCCCACACACACCAACACAATACATATACAGGTCACAGCCATATCCCCCACACACCAACACACTACATATACAGGTCACAGCCATATCCCCCACCCCACACACACCAACACAATACATATACAGGTCACAGCCATATCCCACACACACCAACACAATACATATACAGGTCACAGCCATATCCCCCACACACCAACACAATACATATACAGGTCACAGCCATATCCCCCACACACCAACACACTACATATACAGGTCACAGCCATATCCCCCACCCCACACACACCAACACAATACATATACAGGTCACAGCCATATCCCCCACACACCAACACACTACATATACAGGTCACAGCCATATCCCCCACACACCAACACACTACATATACAGGTCACAGCCATATCCCCCACACACCAACACACTACATATACAGGTCACAGCCATATCCCCCACACACCAACACACTACATATACAGGTCACAGCCATATCCCCCACACCCCACACACCAACACACTACAGATACAGGTCACAGCCATATCCCCCACACCCCACACACCAACACACTACATATACAGGTCACAGCCATATCCCCCACCCCACACACACCAACACAATACATATACAGGTCACAGCCATATCCCCCACACACCAACACACTACATATACAGGTCACAGCCATATCCCCCACCCCACACACACAACACAATACATATACAGGTCACAGCCATATCCCCCACACACCAACACACTACATATACAGGTCACAGCCATATCCCCCACCCCACACACCAACACAATACATATACAGGTCACAGCCATATCCCCCACACCCCACACACACCAACACAATACATATACAGGTCACAGCCATATCCCCCACCCCACACATACCAACACACTACATATACAGGTCACAGCCATATCCCCCACACCACACACACACCAACACACTACATATACAGGTCACAGCCATATCCCCCACCCCACACACACCAACACAATACATATACAGGTCACAGTCATATCCCCCACACACCAACACACTACATATACAGGTCACAGCCATATCCCCCACACACCAACACACTACATATACAGGTCACAGCCATATCCCCCACCCCACACACACCAACACACTACATATACAGGTCACAGCCATATCCCCCACACACACACCAACACACTACATATACAGGTCACAGCCATATCCCCCACCCCACACACACCAACACAATACATATACAGGTCACAGCCATATCCCCCACACCCCACACACACCAACACACTACAGATACAGGTCACAGCCATATCCCCCACCCCACACACCAACACAATACATATACAGGTCACAGCCATATCCCCCACACCCCACACACACGAACACACTACATATACAGGTCACAGTCATATCCCACACACACCAACACACTACATATACAGGTCACAGTCATATCCCCCACACACCAACACACTACATATACAGGTCACAGTCATATCCCCCACCCCACAGACACACCAACACAATACATATACAGGTCACAGCCATATCCCCCACACCCCACACACACCAACACACTACATATACAGGTCACAGCCATATCCCCCACACACCAACACACTACATATACAGGTCACAGTCATATCCCACACACACCAACACACTACATATACAGGTCACAGTCATATCCCCCACACACACACACACTACATATACAGGTCACAGCCATATCCCCCACATACCAACACACTACATATACAGGTCACAGCCATATCCCCCACCCCACACACACACCAACACACTACATATACAGGTCACAGTCATATCCCCCACACACCAACACACTACATATACAGGTCACAGTCATATCCCCCCCACACACACACACTACATATACAGGTCACAGCCATATCCCCCACACACACACACACACACTACATATACAGGTCACAGTCATATCCCCCACACACCAACACACTACATATACAGGTCACAGCCATATCCCCCACACACCAACACACTACATATACAGGTCAAAGTCATATCCCCCACACACACCAACACACTACATATACAGGTCACAGTCATATCCCCCACCCCCCACACACACACACTACATATACAGGTCACAGCCATATCCCCCACACATACCAACACACTACATATACAGGTCACAGTCATATCCCCCACCCCACAGACACACTACAGATACAGGTCACAGTCATATCCCCCACACACCAACACACTACATATACAGGTCACAGTCATATCCCCCACCCCACAGACATCAACACACTACAGATACAGGTCACAGCCATATCCCCCACACACACCAACACACTACATATACAGGTCACAGTCATATCCCCCACCCCACACACACACACACTACAGATACAGGTCACAGCCATATCCCCCACCCCACAGACACACTACAGATACAGGTCACAGTCATATCCCCCACACACCAACACACTACATATACAGGTCACAGTCATATCCCCCACCCCACAGACATCAACACACTACAGATACAGGTCACAGCCATATCCCACACACACACCAACACACTACATATACAGGTCACAGCCATATCCCCCACACACACCAACACACTACATATACAGGTCACAGCCATATCCCCCACACACACCAACACACTACATATACAGGTCACAGTCATATCCCCCACCCCACAGACATCAACACACTACAGATACAGGTCACAGCCATATCCCCCACCCCACACACATCAACACACTACATATACAGGTCACAGCCATATCTCCCACCCCCACACACACCAACACACTACATATACAGGTCACAGCCATATCCCCCACACACCAACACACTACAGATACAGGTCACAGCCATATCCCCCACACACCAACACAATACATATACAGGTCACAGCCATATCCCCCACCCCACACACATCAACACACTACATATACAGGTCACAGCCATATCTCCCACCCCCACACACACCAACACAATACATATACAGGTCACAGCCATATCCCCCACACACCAACACAATACATATACAGGTCACAGCCATATCCCCCACCCCACGCACCAACACACTGCATATACAGGTCACAGCCATATCCCCCCACACACACCAACACAATACATATACAGGTCACAGCCATATCCCCCACACCCCACACACCAACACACTACATATACAGGTCACAGCCATATCCCCCACCCCCCCCACACACCAACACACTGCATATACAGGTCACAGCCATATCCCCCACCCCACACACCAACACAATACATATACAGGTCACAGCCATATCCCCCAATCCACACACACACCAACACACTGCATATACAAGTCACAGCCATATCCCCCACACACACCAACACAATACATATACAAGTCACAGCCATATCCCCCACACACACCAACACAATACATATACAGGTCACAGCCATATCCCCCACACACCAACACAATACATATACAGGTCACAGCCATATCCCCCACACACCAACACACTACATATACAGGTCACAGCCATATCCCCCACCCCACACACACCAACACAATACATATACAGGTCACAGCCATATCCCCCACACACCAACACAATACATGTACAGGTCACAGCCATATCCCCCACCCCCCACACACCAACACACTACATATACAGGTCACAGCCATATCCCCCACACACACCAACACAATACATATACAGGTCACAGCCATATCCCCCACACACCAACACACTACATATACAGGTCACAGTCATATCCCCCACACACCAACACAATACATATACAGGTCACAGCCATATCCCCCACACACCAACACACTGCATATACAGGTCACAGCCATATCCCCCACCCCACACACATCAACACACTACATATACAGGTCACAGTCATATCCCCCACACACCAACACACTACATATACAGGTCACAGTCATATCCCCCACACACCAACACAATACATATACAGGTCACAGCCATATCCCCCACACACCAACACACTACATATACAGGTCACAGTCATATCCCCCACACACCAACACAATACATATACAGGTCACAGCCATATCCCCCACACACCAACACACTACATATACAGGTCACAGCCATATCCCCCACACACCAACACACTACATATACAGGTCACAGTCATATCCCCCACACACCAACACAATACATATACAGGTCACAGTCATATCCCCCACACACCAACACACTACATATACAGGTCACAGTCATATTCCCCACCCCACACACACCAACACACTACATATACAGGTCACAGCCATATCCCCCACCCCACACACACCAACACACTACATATACAGGTCACAGCCATATCCCCACCCCACACACACCAACACACTACATATACAGGTCACAGTCATATCCCACACACACCAACACACTACATATACAGGTCACAGCCATATCCCCCACACACACCAACACAGTACATATACAGGTCACAGCCATATCCCCACCCCACACACACCAACACACTACATATACAGGTCACAGTCATATCCCCCACCCCACACACACCAACACACTGCATATACAGGTCACAGCCATATCCCCCACACACACCAACACAATACATATACAGGTCACAGCCATATCCCCCACACACACCCAACACACTACATATACAGGTCACAGCCATATCCCCCACACACACCAACACAATACATATACAGGTCACAGACATATCCCCCACACACCAACACACTACATATACAGGTCACAGCCATATCCCCCACACACCAACACACTACAGATACAGGTCACAGTCATATCCCCCACACCAACACAATACATATACAGGTCACAGCCATATCCCCCACACACCAACACACTACATATACAGGTCACAGTCATATCCCCCACCCCACAGACATCAACACACTACAGATACAGGTCACAGCCATATCCCCCACACACACCAACACACTACATATACAGGTCACAGTCATATCCCCCACACACCAACACACTACATATACAGGTCACAGCCATATCCCCCACACACCAACACACTACATATACAGGTCACAGCCATATCCCCCACACACCAACACAATACATATACAGGTCACAGTCATATCCCCCACACACCAACACACTACATATACAGGTCACAGTCATATCCCCCACCCCACACACACCAACACACTACATATACAGGTCACAGCCATATCCCCCACACACACCAACACACTACATATACAGGTCACAGCCATATCCCCACCCCACACACACCAACACACTACATATACAGGTCACAGCCATATCCCCACCCCACACACACCAACACACTACATATACAGGTCACAGCCATATCCCCACCCCACACACACCAACACACTACATATACAGGTCACAGCCATATCCCCCACACAATACATATACAGGTCACAGTCATATCCCCCACACACCAACACACTACATATACAGGTCACAGCCATATCCCCCACCCCACACACACCAACACAATACATATACAGGTCACAGTCATATCCCCCACACACCAACACACTACAGATACAGGTCACAGTCATATCCCCCACACACCAACACACTGCATATACAGGTCACAGTCATATCCCCCACACACCAACACACTACAGATACAGGTCACAGCCATATCCCCCACACACCAACACACTGCATATACAGGTCACAGCCATATCCCCCACACACCAACACACTACAGATACAGGTCACAGCCATATCCCCCACACACCAACACACTACAGATACAGGTCACAGCCATATCCCCCACCCCCCACAAACCAACACACCACAGATACAGGTCACAGTCATATCCCCCACCCCACCCCACACACACCAACACACTACATATACAGGTCACAGCCATATCCCCCACACCCCACACACCAACACACTACATATACAGGTCACAGTCATATCCCCCACACACCAACACAATACATATACAGGTCACAGCCATATCCCCCACACACCAACACACTGCATATACAGGTCACAGTCATATCCCCCACACACCAACACACTACAGATACAGGTCACAGCCATATCCCCCACACACCAACACACTGCATATACAGGTCACAGCCATATCCCCCACCCCACACACACCAACACACTGCATATACAGGTCACAGCCATATCCCCCACACACCAACACACTACAGATACAGGTCACAGCCATATCCCCCACCCCCCACAAACCAACACACCACAGATACAGGTCACAGTCATATCCCCCACCCCACCCCACACACACCAACACACTACAGATACAGGTCACAGTCATATCCCCCACCCCACCCCACACACACCAACACACTACATATACAGGTCACAGCCATATCCCCCACCCCCCACAAACCAACACACCACAGATACAGGTCACAGCCATATCCCCCACCCCACACACACCAACACACTACATATACAGGTCACAGCCATATCCCCCACCCCCACACACCAACACACCACAGATACAGGTCACAGTCATATCCCCCACCCCACCCCACACACACCAACACACCACAGATACAGGTCACAGTCATATCCCCCACACACCAACACACTACATATACAGGTCACAGTCATACCCCCACACACCAACACACCACAGATACAGGTCACAGTCATATCCCCCACCCCACCCCACACACCAACACACTACATATACAGGTCACAGCCATATCCCCCACCCCACACACACCAAGACACTACAGATACAGGTCACAGTCATATCCCCCACACACCAACACACTACATATACAGGTCACAGCCATATCCCCCACCCCACACACACCAAGACACTACAGATACAGGTCACAGTCATATCCCCCACACACCAACACACTACATATACAGGTCACAGCCATATCCCCCACCCCACACACACCAAGACACTACAGATACAGGTCACAGCCATATCCCCTACACACCAACACACTACATATACAGGTCACAGTCAAATCCCCCACACACCAACACACTACATATACAGGTCACAGTCATATCCCCCACCCCCCACACACCAACACACCACAGATACAGGTCACAGTCATATCCCCCACCCCACCCCACACACCAACACACTACATATACAGGTCACAGCCATATCCCCCACCCCCCACACACCAACACACTACAGATACAGGTCACAGTCATATCCCCCACACACCAACACACTACAGATACAGGTCACAGCCATATCCCCCACACACCAACACACTACATATACAGGTCACAGCCATATCCCCCACCCCACACACACCAACACAATACATATCCAGGTCACAGTCATATCCCCCACACACCAACACACTACATATACAGGTCACAGCCATATCCCCCACACACCAACACACTACATATACAGGTCACAGCCATATCCCCCACACACCAACACACTACATATACAGGTCACAGCCATATCTCCCACCCCACACACCAACACACTGCATATACAGGTCACAGTCATATCCCCCACACACCAACACACTACAGATACAGGTCACAGCCATATCCCCCACACACCAACACACTGCATATACAGGTCACAGCCATATCCCCCACACACCAACACACTACAGATACAGGTCACAGCCATATCCCCCACACACCAACACACTACAGATACAGGTCACAGCCATATCCCCCACCCCCCACAAACCAACACACCACAGATACAGGTCACAGTCATATCCCCCACCCCACCCCACACACACCAACACACTACATATACAGGTCACAGCCATATCCCCCACACCCCACACACCAACACACTACATATACAGGTCACAGTCATATCCCCCACACACCAACACAATACATATACAGGTCACAGCCATATCCCCCACACACCAACACACTGCATATACAGGTCACAGCCATATCCCCCACACACACCAACACAATACATATACAGGTCACAGCCATATCCCCCACACACCAACACACTACATATACAGGTCACAGCCATATCCCCCACACACCAACACACTACATATACAGGTCACAGCCATATCTCCCACCCCACACACACCAACACACTGCATATACAGGTCACAGTCATATCCCCCACACACCAACACACTACAGATACAGGTCACAGCCATATCCCCCACACACCAACACACTGCATATACAGGTCACAGCCATATCCCCCACACACCAACACACTACAGATACAGGTCACAGCCATATCCCCCACACACCAACACACTACAGATACAGGTCACAGCCATATCCCCCACCCCCCACAAACCAACACACCACAGATACAGGTCACAGTCATATCCCCCACCCCACCCCACACACACCAACACACTACATATACAGGTCACAGTCATATCCCCCACACACCAACACACTGCATATACAGGTCACAGTCATATCCCCCACACACCAACACACTACAGATACAGGTCACAGCCATATCCCCCACACACCAACACACTGCATATACAGGTCACAGCCATATCCCCCACACACCAACACACTGCATATACAGGTCACAGTCATATCCCCCACACACCAACACACTACATATACAGGTCACAGCCATATCCCCCACACACCAACACACTACATATACAGGTCACAGCCATATCCCCCACACACCAACACACTACATATACAGGTCACAGCCATATCTCCCACCCCACACACACCAACACACTGCATATACAGGTCACAGTCATATCCCCCACACACCAACACACTACAGATACAGGTCACAGCCATATCCCCACACACCAACACACTGCATATACAGGTCACAGCCATATCCCCCACACACCAACACACTACAGATACAGGTCACAGCCATATCCCCCACACACCAACACACTACAGATACAGGTCACAGCCATATCCCCCACCCCCACAAACCAACACACCACAGATACAGGTCACAGTCATATCCCCCACCCCACCCCACACACACCAACACTACATATACAGGTCACAGCCATATCCCCACACCCCACACACCAACACACTACATATACAGGTCACAGTCATATCCCCCCACACACCAACACAATACATATACAGGTCACAGCCATATCCCCCACACACCAACACACTGCATATACAGGTCACAGTCATATCCCCACACACCAACACACTACAGATACAGGTCACAGCCATATCCCCCACACACCAACACACTGCATATACAGGTCACAGCCATATCCCCCACCCCACACACACCAACACACTGCATATACAGGTCACAGCCATATCCCCCACACACCAACACACTACAGATACAGGTCACAGCCATATCCCCCCCCCCCACAAACCAACACACCACAGATACAGGTCACAGTCATATCCCCCACCCCACCCCACACACACCAACACACTACAGATACAGGTCACAGTCATATCCCCCCACCCCACCCCACACACACCAACACACTACATATACAGGTCACAGCCATATCCCCCACCCCCACAAACCAACACACCACAGATACAGGTCACAGCCATATCCCCCACCCCACACACACCAACACACTACATATACAGGTCACAGCCATATCCCCCACCCCCACACACCAACACACCACAGATACAGGTCACAGTCATATCCCCCACCCCACCCCACACACACCAACACACCACAGATACAGGTCACAGTCATATCCCCCACCCCACCCCACACACACCAACACACTACATATACAGGTCACAGACATATCCCCCCACCCCCCACACACCAACACACCACAGATACAGGTCACAGTCATATCCCCCCACCCCACCCCACACACCAACACACTACATATACAGGTCACAGCCATATCCCCCACCCCCACACACCAACACACTACAGATACAGGTCACAGTCATATCCCCCACACACCAACACACTACAGATACAGGTCACAGTCATATCCCCCACACACCAACACACTACAGATACAGGTCACAGTCAAATCCCCCACACACCAACACACTACATATACAGGTCACAGTCATATCCCCCACACACCAACACACTACATATACAGGTCACAGTCATATCCCCCACACACCAACACACTACATATACAGGTCACAGTCATATCCCCCCACACACCAACACACTACATATACAGGCCACAGTCATATCCCCCACACCCCACACACCAACACACTACATATACAGGTCACAGCCATATCCCCCACACACCAACACACTACATATATAGGTCACAGTCATATCCCCCACACACCAACACACTACATATACAGGTCACAGCCATATCTCCCACCCCACACACACCAACACACTGTATATACAGGTCACAGTCATATCCCCCACACACCAACACACTACAGATACAGGTCACAGCCATATCCCCCACACACCAACACACTGCATATACAGGTCACAGCCATATCCCCCACACACCAACACACTACATATACAGGTCACAGCCATATCTCCCACCCCCCACAAACCAACACACCACAGATACAGGTCACAGTCATATCCCCCACCCCACCCCACACACACCAACACACTACATATACAGGTCACAGCCATATCCCCCACACCCCACACACCAACACACTACATATACAGGTCACAGCCATATCCCCCACACACCAACACACTGCATATACAGGTCACAGTCATATCCCCCACACACCAACACACTACAGATACAGGTCACAGCCATATCCCCCACACACCAACACACTGCATATACAGGTCACAGTCATATCCCCCACACACCAACACACTACAGATACAGGTCACAGCCATATCCCCCACACACCAACACACTGCATATACAGGTCACAGCCATATCCCCCACTCCACACACACCAACACACTGCATATACAGGTCACAGCCATATCCCCCACACACCAACACACTACAGATACAGGTCACAGCCATATCCCCCACCCCCCACAAACCAACACACCACAGATACAGGTCACAGTCATATCCCCCACCCCACCCCACACACACCAACACACTACAGATACAGGTCACAGTCATATCCCCCACCCCACCCCACACACACCAACACACTACATATACAGGTCACAGCCATATCCCCCACCCCCCACAAACCAACACACCACAGATACAGGTCACAGTCATATCCCCCACCCCACACACACCAACACACTACATATACAGGTCACAGCCATATCCCCCACCCCCCACACACCAACACACCACAGATACAGGTCACAGTCATATCCCCCACCCCACCCCACACACACCAACACACCACAGATACAGGTCACAGTCATATCCCCCACCCCACCCCACACACACCAACACACTACATATACAGGTCACAGACATATCCCCCACCCCCCACACACCAACACACCACAGATACAGGTCACAGTCATATCCCCCACCCCACCCCACACACCAACACACTACATATACAGGTCACAGCCATATCCCCCACACCCCACACACCAACACACTACATATACAGGTCACAGTCATATCCCCCACACACCAACACAATACATATACAGGTCACAGCCATATCCCCCACACACCAACACACTGCATATACAGGTCACAGTCATATCCCCCACACACCAACACACTACAGATACAGGTCACAGCCATATCCCCACACACCAACACACTGCATATACAGGTCACAGCCATATCCCCCACCCCACACACACCAACACACTGCATATACAGGTCACAGCCATATCCCCCACACACCAACACACTACAGATACAGGTCACAGCCATATCCCCCACCCCCACAAACCAACACACCACAGATACAGGTCACAGTCATATCCCCCACCCCACCCCACACACACCAACACACTACAGATACAGGTCACAGTCATATCCCCCACCCCACCCCACACACACCAACACACTACATATACAGGTCACAGCCATATCCCCCACCCCCACAAACCAACACACCACAGATACAGGTCACAGCCATATCCCCCACCCCACACACACCAACACACTACATATACAGGTCACAGCCATATCCCCCACCCCCACACACCAACACACCACAGATACAGGTCACAGTCATATCCCCCACCCCACCCCACACACACCAACACACCACAGATACAGGTCACAGTCATATCCCCCACCCCACCCCACACACACCAACACACTACATATACAGGTCACAGACATATCCCCCACCCCCCACACACCAACACACCACAGATACAGGTCACAGTCATATCCCCCACCCCACCCCACACACCAACACACTACATATACAGGTCACAGCCATATCCCCCACCCCCCACACACCAACACACTACAGATACAGGTCACAGTCATATCCCCCACACACCAACACACTACAGATACAGGTCACAGTCATATCCCCCACACACCAACACACTACATATACAGGTCACAGTCAAATCCCCCACACACCAACACACTACATATACAGGTCACAGTCATATCCCCCACACACCAACACACTACATATACAGGTCACAGTCATATCCCCCACACACCAACACACTACATATACAGGTCACAGTCATATCCCCCACACACCAACACACTACATATACAGGCCACAGTCATATCCCCCACACCCCACACACCAACACACTACATATACAGGTCACAGCCATATCCCCCACACACCAACACACTACATATATAGGTCACAGTCATATCCCCCACACACCAACACACTACATATACAGGTCACAGCCATATCTCCCACCCCACACACACCAACACACTGTATATACAGGTCACAGTCATATCCCCCACACACCAACACACTACAGATACAGGTCACAGCCATATCCCCCACACACCAACACACTGCATATACAGGTCACAGCCATATCCCCCACACACAACACACTACATATACAGGTCACAGCCATATCTCCCACCCCCACAAACCAACACACCACAGATACAGGTCACAGTCATATCCCCCACCCCACCCCCACACACACCAACACACACACATATACAGGTCACAGCCATATCCCCACACACCAACACACTGCATATACAGGTCACAGTCATATCCCCCACACACCAACACACTACAGATACAGGTCACAGCCATATCCCCCACACACCAACACACTGCATATACAGGTCACAGTCATATCCCCCACACACCAACACACTACAGATACAGGTCACAGCCATATCCCCCACACACCAACACACTGCATATACAGGTCACAGCCATATCCCCCACTCCACACACACCAACACACTGCATATACAGGTCACAGCCATATCCCCCACACACCAACACACTACAGATACAGGTCACAGCCATATCCCCCACCCCCACAAACCAACACACCACAGATACAGGTCACAGTCATATCCCCACCCCACCCCACACACACCAACACACTACAGATACAGGTCACAGTCATATCCCCCACCCCACCCCACACACACCAACACACTACATATACAGGTCACAGACATATCCCCCACCCCCCACACACCAACACACCACAGATACAGGTCACAGTCATATCCCCCACCCCACCCCACACACCAACACACTACATATACAGGTCACAGCCATATCCCCCACCCCCCACACACCAACACACTACATATACAGGTCACAGTCAAATCCCCCACACACCAACACACTACATATACAGGTCACAGTCATATCCCCCACACACCAACACACTACATATACAGGTCACAGTCATATCCCCCACACACCAACACACTACATATACAGGTCACAGTCATATCCCCCACACACCAACACAATACATATACAGGTCACAGCCATATCCCCCACACCCCACACACCAACACACTACATATACAGGTCACAGTCATATCCCCCACACACCAACACACTACATATACAGGTCACAGTCATATCCCCCACACACCAACACACTACAGATACAGGTCACAGCCATATCCCCCACACACCAACACACTACATATACAGGTCACAGTCATATCCCCCACACACCAACACACTACATATACAGGTCACAGCCATATCTCCCACCCCACACACACCAACACACTGCATATACAGGTCACAGTCATATCCCCCACACACCAACACACTACAGATACAGGTCACAGCCATATCCCCCACACACCAACACACTGCATATACAGGTCACAGCCATATCCCCCACCCCACACACACCAACACACTGCATATACAGGTCACAGCCATATACCCCACACACCAACACACTACAGATACAGGTCACAGCCATATACCCCACCCCACACACACCAACACACCACAGATACAGGTCACAGTCATATCCCCCACCCCACCCCACACACACCAACACACTACATATACAGGTCACAGCCATATCCCCCCCCCCACACACCAACACACCACAGATACAGGTCACAGTCATATCCCCCACCCCACCCCACACACCAACACACTACATATACAGGTCACAGCCATATCCCCCACCCCCCACACACCAACACAATACATATACAGGTCACAGTCATATCCCCCACACACCAACACACTACAGATACAGGTCACAGTCATATCCCCCACCCCACACACCAACACACTACATATACAGGTCACAGTCATATCCCCCACACACCAACACAATACATATACAGGTCACAGCCATATCCCCCACACACCAACACACTACATATACAGGTCACAGCCATATCCCCCACCCCCACACACCAACACACTACATATACAGGTCACAGTCATATCCCCCACACACACCAACACACTACATATACAGGTCACAGCCATATCCCCCACCCCACACACACCAACACACTACAGCTACTATACATAGAGTAATCCAGTCGATAACACTACAATCACAAGACCTGCAAGCCCACAAGGCCAGATCTGGCGTTACACACACACACACACACACACACACACACACACACACACACACACACACACACACACACACATGCACCACACCTACACAACTACACACCTACACACACACACACACACACAGCATTGCTTGTATAAGCGTGAAGGATATTCCGATCATAACAGTACAAGCAGCCAGACAGTTTCCATATGACTGCCCATACACAACTTACTACTGTACAGCCAGCCATCACTACCACAGATACGATATCACTATGGCCATACAGGAACCACCTCCTAGTTAATACTGGTGTTACTAACTCTACACTCATACAGGAACCAGCTCCTAGTTAATACTGGTGTTACTAACTCTACACTCATACAGGAACCAGCTCCTAGTTAATACTGGTGTTACTAACTCTACACTCATACAGGAACCAGCTCCTAGTTAATACTGGTGTTACTAACTCTACACTCATACAGGAACCACCACCTAGTTAATACTGG
Organism: Oncorhynchus keta; assembly: GCF_023373465.1. Taxonomy (NCBI): domain Eukaryota; kingdom Metazoa; phylum Chordata; class Actinopteri; order Salmoniformes; family Salmonidae; genus Oncorhynchus; species Oncorhynchus keta. The sequence goes on along the minus strand of NW_026290769.1, from coordinate 91,835 downwards.
TGTTACTAACTCTACACTCATACAGGAACCAGCTCCTAGTTAATACTGGTGTTACTAACTCTACACTCATACAGCAACCAGCTCCTAGTTAATACTGGTGTTACTAACTCTACACTCATACAGGAACCAGCTCCTAGTTAATACTGGTGTTACTAACTCTACACTCATACAGGAACCAGCTCCTAGTTAATACTGGTGTTACTAACTCTACACTCATACAGGAACCACCACCTAGTTAATACTGGTGTTACTAACTCTACACTCATACAGGAACCAGCTCCTAGTTAATACTGGTGTTACTAACTCTACACTCATACAGCAACCAGCTCCTAGTTAATACTGGTGTTACTAACTCTACACTCATACAGGAACCAGCTCCTAGTTAATACTGGTGTTACTAACTCTACACTCATACAGGAACCACCTCCTAGTTAATACTGGTGTTACTAACTCTACACTCATACAGGAACCAGCTCCTAGTTAATACTGGTGTTACTAACTCTACACTCATACAGGAACCACCTCCTAGTTAATACTGGTGTTACTAACTCTACACTCATACAGGAACCAGCTCCAAGTTAACTACTGGTGTTACTAACTCTACACTCATACAGGAACCAGCTCCAAGTTAACTACTGGTGTTACTAACTCTGCACTCATACAGGAACCAGCTCCAAGTTAACTACTGGTGTTACTAACTCTACACTCATACAGGAACCAGCTCCAAGTTAACTACTGGTGTTACTAACTCTACACTCATACAGGAACCAGCTCCTAGTTAATACTGGTGTTACTAACTCTACACTCATACAGGAACCACCTCCTAGTTAATACTGGTGTTACTAACTCTACACTCATACAGGAACCAGCTCCTAGTTAATACTGGTGTTACTAACTCTACACTCATACAGGAACCACCACCTAGTTAATACTGGTGTTACTAACTCTACACTCATACAGGAACCAGCTCCTAGTTAATACTGGTGTTACTAACTCTACACTCATACAGCAACCAGCTCCTAGTTAATACTGGTGTTACTAACTCTACACTCATACAGGAACCAGCTCCTAGTTAATACTGGTGTTACTAACTCTACACTCATACAGGAACCACCTCCTAGTTAATACTGGTGTTACTAACTCTACACTCATACAGGAACCAGCTCCTAGTTAATACTGGTGTTACTAACTCTACACTCATACAGGAACCACCTCCTAGTTAATACTGGTGTTACTAACTCTACACTCATACAGGAACCAGCTCCTAGTTAATACTGGTGTTACTAACTCTACACTCATACAGGAACCACCTCCTAGTTAATACTGGTGTTACTAACTCTACACTCATACAGGAACCAGCTCCTAGTTAATACTGGTGTTACTAACTCTACACTCATACAGCAACCAGCTCCTAGTTAATACTGGTGTTACTAACTCTACACTCATACAGCAACCAGCTCCTAGTTAATACTGGTGTTACTAACTCTGCACTCATACAGGAACCAGCTCCTAGTTAATACTGGTGTTACTAACTCTACACTCATACAGGAACCACCTCCTAGTTAATACTGGTGTTACTAACTCTACACTCATACAGGAACCACCACCTAGTTAATACTGGTGTTACTAACTCTACACTCATACAGGAACCAGCTCCTAGTTAATACTGGTGTTACTAACTCTACACTCATACAGCAACCAGCTCCTAGTTAATACTGGTGTTACTAACTCTACACTCATACAGCAACCAGCTCCTAGTTAATACTGGTGTTACTAACTCTGCACTCATACAGGAACCAGCTCCAAGTTAACTACTGGTGTTACTAACTCTACACTCATACAGGAACCAGCTCCTAGTTAATACTGGTGTTACTAACTCTACACTCATACAGGAACCAGCTCCTAGTTAACTACTGGTGTTACTAACTCTACACTCATACAGGAACCAGCTCCTAGTTAACTACTGGTGTTACTAACTCTACACTCATACAGGAACCAGCTCCTAGTTAACTACTGGTGTTACTAACTCTACACTCATACAGGAACCAGCTCCTAGTTAACTACTGGTGTTACTAACTCTACACTCATACAGGAACCAGCTCCTAGTTAATACTGGTGTTACTAACTCTACACTCATACAGGAACCAGCTCCTAGTTAATACTGGTGTTACTAACTCTACACTCATACAGGAACCAGCTCCAAGTTAACTACTGGTGTTACTAACTCTACACTCATACAGGAACCAGCTCCTAGTTAACTACTGGTGTTACTAACTCTACACTCATACAGGAACCAGCTCCTAGTTAATACTGGTGTTACTAACTCTACACTCATACAGGAACCAGCTCCAAGTTAACTACTGGTGTTACTAACTCTACACTCATACAGGAACCAGCTCCTAGTTAATACTGGTGTTACTAACTCTACACTCATACAGGAACCAGCTCCTAGTTAACTACTGGTGTTACTAACTCTACACTCATACAGGAACCAGCTCCTAGTTAACTACTGGTGTTACTAACTCTACACTCATACAGGAACCAGCTCCTAGTTAACTACTGGTGTTACTAACTCTACACTCATACAGGAACCAGCTCCTAGTTAACTACTGGTGTTACTAACTCTACACTCATACAGCAACCAGCTCCTAGTTAATACTGGTGTTACTAACTCTACACTCATACAGCAACCAGCTCCTAGTTAATACTGGTGTTACTAACTCTGCACTCATACAGGAACCAGCTCCTAGTTAATACTGGTGTTACTAACTCTACACTCATACAGGAACCACCTCCTAGTTAATACTGGTGTTACTAACTCTACACTCATACAGGAACCACCACCTAGTTAATACTGGTGTTACTAACTCTACACTCATACAGGAACCAGCTCCTAGTTAATACTGGTGTTACTAACTCTACACTCATACAGCAACCAGCTCCTAGTTAATACTGGTGTTACTAACTCTACACTCATACAGCAACCAGCTCCTAGTTAATACTGGTGTTACTAACTCTGCACTCATACAGGAACCAGCTCCAAGTTAACTACTGGTGTTACTAACTCTACACTCATACAGGAACCAGCTCCTAGTTAATACTGGTGTTACTAACTCTACACTCATACAGGAACCAGCTCCTAGTTAACTACTGGTGTTACTAACTCTACACTCATACAGGAACCAGCTCCTAGTTAACTACTGGTGTTACTAACTCTACACTCATACAGGAACCAGCTCCTAGTTAACTACTGGTGTTACTAACTCTACACTCATACAGGAACCAGCTCCTAGTTAACTACTGGTGTTACTAACTCTACACTCATACAGGAACCAGCTCCTAGTTAATACTGGTGTTACTAACTCTACACTCATACAGGAACCAGCTCCTAGTTAATACTGGTGTTACTAACTCTACACTCATACAGGAACCAGCTCCAAGTTAACTACTGGTGTTACTAACTCTACACTCATACAGGAACCAGCTCCTAGTTAACTACTGGTGTTACTAACTCTACACTCATACAGGAACCAGCTCCTAGTTAATACTGGTGTTACTAACTCTACACTCATACAGGAACCAGCTCCAAGTTAACTACTGGTGTTACTAACTCTACACTCATACAGGAACCAGCTCCTAGTTAATACTGGTGTTACTAACTCTACACTCATACAGGAACCAGCTCCTAGTTAACTACTGGTGTTACTAACTCTACACTCATACAGGAACCAGCTCCTAGTTAACTACTGGTGTTACTAACTCTACACTCATACAGGAACCAGCTCCTAGTTAACTACTGGTGTTACTAACTCTACACTCATACAGGAACCAGCTCCTAGTTAACTACTGGTGTTACTAACTCTACACTCATACAGGAACCAGCTCCTAGTTAATACTGGTGTTACTAACTCTACACTCATACAGGAACCAGCTCCAAGTTAACTACTGGTGTTACTAACTCTACACTCATACATGAACCAGCTCCTAGTTAATACTGGTGTTACTAACTCTACACTCATACAGGAACCACCACCTAGTTAATACTGGTGTTACTAACTCTACACTCATACAGGAACCACCTCCTAGTTAATACTGGTGTTACTAACTCTACACTCATACAGGAACCAGCTCCAAGTTAACTACTGGTGTTACTAACTCTACACTCATACAGGAACCAGCTCCTAGTTAATACTGGTGTTACTAACTCTACACTCATACAGGAACCACCTCCTAGTTAATACTGGTGTTACTAACTCTACACTCATACAGGAACCAGCTCCTAGTTAACTACTGGTGTTACTAACTCTACACTCATACAGGAACCAGCTCCTAGTTAATACTGGTGTTACTAACTCTACACTCATACAGCAACCAGCTCCTAGTTAATACTGGTGTTACTAACTCTACACTCATACAGGAACCAGCTCCTAGTTAACTACTGGTGTTACTAACTCTACACTCCAACCACTGAGGCATTTCAAGGTATCTGCTCTTACCTGTGAGAAGCACCGACGATACTCATTCTCTGCTCCTGAACACCTGTAGTTCTGGGGGGGTAATCTCTGTCCCCCTGTCTCCCCCTCGGCCAGGGGGTGGGGGTGCTGCTGATGTTGCAGGGGGTAGATGTTGGGTTGGGGGGGTCCAGGGTGAGGGGATTGGAGCTGAGGGTTGAACCCATAGGGGGACTGTCTCTCTCTGTGCTGGGGAGAGGAGTGGTGGCGAGGGGGGGAGTAGGGGTGAGAGAGAGAGGGGGAGTAGGGGTGAGGCAGAGGGGGGAGGGGAGGAGGGGCGCGTCTATCAATGATTCTGTCATGGTTGGGCTGGAAGGGAGAGAGCCTGTGTGAGTGAGAGAGTGTCGAGGGCACTCTCTCTCTTTCTCTCCCTCGCTCCCTCCCTCGCTCCGCAGCAGCTTGTCTCTGTCTGTCCGTCTGTCTGTGAGTGTCCGTGTCCCTCTGTCCATTCCTTTCTGGTTTAGCTATGGTTGTCATTATTAATGCCTTAGCGACAGGTGACTCCGTACTCTCCCCCTCTGTCTTCCTTTCCTCCTCTCTCCTCTCATGCTCCCTCTCTCTCTTCCTTTCCTCCTCTCTCCTCTCATGCTCCCTCTCTCTCTTCCTTTCCTCCTCTCTCCTCTCATGCTCCCTCTCTCTCTTCCTTTCCTCCTCTCTCCTCTCATGCTCCCTCTCTCCCCTATTCCCTTTGTGGTTCTTGCTTCCCTCTCTCTCCTTCTCTCCCCTCCTCTTCTCTTCTCCTTCTCCAGATCTGTCCATTTGGTCAATGTTAACAGTTCCCTCCTGCCCCTCGGTCTCTAGTACCAGGGTTGCTATGGTAGCATTGCCGTGCTCAGTGTGGCGGGCCTGCCGGTTTTGCCGGTGTAATGGCAGAGAGAAGGGAACCCTGCCGTAACCAAACTGACCCGGACGGATAGAAGAGGACCTGCGAGAGAGAGAGAGAGAGAGAGAGAGAGAGAGAGAGAGAGAGAGAGAGAGAGAAGGAGAGGGAGAGAGAGACAGAGAGAGAGAGAGACAGAGAGAGAGAGAGAGAGGGAGAGAGAGAGAGAGAGAGAGAGAGAGAGAGAGAGACAGGGAGAGAGAGAGAGAGAGAGAGAGAGAGAGAGAGAGAGAGAGAGAGAGAGAGAGAGAGAGAGAGAGAGAGAGAGAGAGGGAGAGGGGGAGAGGGGGGGTTAGACAGGGAAATATTAGACATGATGACAGAATTCTTATCTGCTCTTAAAATTATTGACATTATCCACAACTGGAGCCAACAGCTTACAGCCTACAGTGAGAGTTAGAGGCAGAGCACAGGAGAGTGAGAGCCCTAAGGAGTCTATCTGTATGGAGGTCATGATATTGAGCAAAACTAGTGATCTAATGGCACAGCAACTCACACTCCCATGACTCACATCGACCGAATGACTCAACTCATACTACTAACGCCTTAACAACAACGTCTTAACATTTACATGGCGTCTAAATCAACATTTACACAACATCTACAGTAAACACTTTCCTTGCCAACACGATCATCCAATCATACTGGTCCTTCTGTAGCTCAGTTGGTAGAGCATGGCGCTTGTAACGCCAGGGTAGTGGGTTCAATCCCGGGACCACCCATACGTAGAATGTATGCACACATGACTGTAAGTCGCTTTGGATAAAAGCGTCAGCTAAATGGCTATATATATTATTATTATATATTATTATTATTATATATTATATTATATTATTATACTCACCTACTAGCAGGTAGAGCCCCCCTATTGGGCAACACTGACCTTCTGCTGCCACTTCCTCCCGCCCTCCCTGTTCCAGGATTGGTTGGCCGGCGGGCGGCCTGTGCTGGTTGGCTGTAGCTGGATGGGGGGGCAGGAAATGAGGGGGAGCGATAAACAGAACCTGGCTCCTGATTGGGTGATGAGAATTCCGGGCGATAGAGGGGAGACGTGGGATTGGAGGACTGCGCTGGCACAGCTCCTGCCCCTCCTCCTATAGGAGTGTCCCGATAGAGAGACAGTCCTGGGTTCTGATTGGATGATGGGAGTGAGGGGGGATAGAAGGGGTCTGGCTGTCTCTCTGTCCCTCCCCCACCTCCTCCCCCGTACTGGGATGGCTGGTTGCTAGAGTAATGAGGGGGGTAGAAGGGGTGGATGGCGGAGATGACAGAGCCATGGTTGGGACCCCCTGCCCGCCCTGGGAGGAACGATGAACCCCCCCAGATTGGAGGAGAGTGGGAGAGGGGTGGGGTTAGGGGACGGGGAGGGGCTTCACACTTTCTGGTTCTCTGTGACACGCCCACTCCACAACTCTGAGAACATCCTGACCACTCCTCCCAGGCAGACCACACCCCCTCCGGACTATTGTCCACCTGCCGAGATCTTCTGCCCGTCGCCTGGAACACAAACACACACACACACACACACACACACACACACACACACACACACACACACACACACACACACACACACACACACACACACACACACACACACACACACACACACACACACACACACACACACACACACACACACACACACACACACAAGAACACATCAGACATATGATAAACCAGCCAGGTCACCCGTGATACAAGTCAGTACTAGACCATCCATCCATGTCTAGTCCATCCATGTCTGAGGATGTTGGGAGATGATGTGGGAACCAGCCACTAGGACCAACAGTGAGTGCTGTTACATTCTAGGGTGTTGCGGACAGGGATGGTGGATGGGCGTCTGCCTCTGATGCAAAAGATTGCATGTTGAAATCCAGTGATAGAAAGTTGTTTTTTAAGTTTTTGTTTTAAGCCTATCCCAAACCTTAACCCTTACCTTAACCATTCAGAGTTCATGCCTAACCCTAACCTTAAAAATGCAGTTAATGCCTAAAGAGGAACAAAATTGGTTACAGGAAAAACAAAAAGAATTGGAGGTACTTATAAGAACAAACAAGTGTAATGTTTTACAAGAATAAAGCGAATTGGATGGAAAATGGTGAAAAATGCACAAGTGTTTTCTTGAATCTTTATCATAGAAATGTTACCAAAAATAGTCATCCATGATTCACCAAATTATATTTTGAAAGCTAAATATTTTAAGCATAATGTTTTCTTTTCAGTCGCCTCCATTTCCACTGAATGATGTTAACTGTAAAGATTTATTTCCTAAAAAAAATTCTAATTTTGTCTGTCATAGGTGAAGTGTACCTATGATGAAAATTACAGGCCTTTCTCAGATTTTTAAGTGGGAGAACTTGCACAATTGGTGGCTGACTAAATACTTTTTTGCCCCACTGTATATCAGACCTTTCTTGATGTACTCAAATATCCATTATTAGCATGTTTTAATTACTCCATTATTAGCATATTTTAAATTTGAAGACTTTCAGGTACTCAACAAGAAGGTCTGATTTCATTACTACTACTACTACTAAAACAGGACGAAATGCATAGCACATAGAATAAAAAGATTTGACCAGATATTGTTCATCCTGGTCAGACAGGTTTGGGCAATATATTGGAGATAATATACGACAATTACTTGAAACAATTGAACATTATGTAACATCAAAGATACCAGGCCTGGTCTTCATAGCAGATTTTTAAACACCGTTTGATAAAGAACAATTAGAATGTATATATAAATACCTGGATTACTTTAATTTCTGTGAATCTCTTCTACAATGGGTTAAAGTTATGACCAGCAACCCCAGATGTAAAATAGTAAATAATGGTTACTTCTCAGAAAGTATTGAGCTTTAAAGAGGAGTAAAACAAGGCTGTCCGTTGTCTCCATATCTATTTATTATGTCCATTGAAATGCTAGCTATTAAAATTAGATCCAACAAGAACATCAAGGGGTCAGAAATCCAGGGGATAAAAACAAGTGACAATGTATGCCGATGACTCTAGATTTTTCTGAAGTCCGCAATCTGGATCCCTGCACAGTTTCAATGAAGATCTTGATCACTTTTCTAGCCTCTCTGGACTAAAACTTAATGATGACAAGTGAACCATATTACATATTGGATCGTTAAAAGACACCGTGTTTACACCGCCATGTAGTTTACCAATAAAATGGGCGGATGGTGAATTAAACATATTTCGTATTCACAACTCAAAAAATATAAATGAACTTGCCACAATCAATTTCAATAAACAGTTAGCAAAAATAGATAAGATTCTGCAACCATGGAGAGGTAAACACTTGTCTATTTATGGAAAAATCACATTGATTAACTCTTTGGTCCTATCACAGTCTACTTACTTACTAATGGCACTGCCTACTCCAGACGAGTTGTTTTTTAAATCATATGAGCAAAAAATATAACATTTTATTTGGAATGCTAAGCCAGACAAAATTAAATGTGCCTATTTATATAATGAATATGAGTTTTGGGGGGGCTAAAATTATTCAATATTAAAGCTTTAAACCTCTCACTAAAAGCTTTACTCATACATAAATTATATTAAGACCCAAAATAGTTATCCAGTAGATTATTAAGAAATGCTCATCCTTTTTTCAAAAAATGCCTTTTTGCCTTTATACAGATTACAACTTCTAATTTCCAAGAAGTTGTAATTTTCTGTAATTGAAAATGACATTTTGTTTATTGCTCTTTCTTAAACAAGCCATACAACGCTGGTTACAACTTCAGTTTTATCCTCCAGAAAAGATTGAACACATATTACAACAAATGTTATGGTTAAACTCAAATATACTGATTAATAAAAACACATTCTTTATGGATTTAATTGGTATTATATTTATTAATGATATTATGACTAGAAACGGTGGAGCTATGAGCAGGCATTCCCATATATTTTCAATAGCTGCTATTGAAAATATATGGGAATGTCTGCTCAATCCAAACTTACAACCAACTGATTGCAGCATCACCACAAATATGGAGGAGGCAAGTGGAAAGGGGACAAGGCGGGATTAAAGAGCTGAGGTCTATAGTGATAGGTGGGATGGGCTGAGAGTGGCTGATAGGCGGGATTAAAGAGCTGAGGTCTATAGTGATAGGTGGGATGGGCTGAGAGTGGCTGATAGGCGGGATTAAAGAGCTGAGTTCTATAGGTGGGATGGGCTGAGAGAGGCTGAGGGGCGGGATTAAAGAGCTGAGGTCTATAGTGATAGGTGGGATGGGCTGAGAGTGGCTAATAGGCGGGATTAAAGAGCTGAGGTCTATAGTGATAGGTGGGATGGGCTGAGAGAGGCTGAGGGGCGAGATTAAAGAGCTGATGTCTATAGTGATAGGTGGGATGGGCTGAGAGAGGCTAAGGGGCGAGATTAAAGAGCTGATGTCTATAGTGATAGGTGGGATGGGCTGAGAGTGGCTGAGGGGCGGGATTAAAGAGCTGATGTCTATAGTGATAGGTGGGATGGGCTGAGAGAGGCTGAGGGGCGGGATTAAAGAGCTGATGTCTATAGTGATAGGTGGGATGGGCTGAGAGTGGCTGAGGGGCGGGATTAAAGAGCTGAGTTCTATAGTGATAGGTGGGATGGGCTGAGAGTGGCTGATAGGCGGGATTAAAGAGCTGAGTTCTATAGTGATAGGTGGGATGGGCTGAGAGTGGCTGAGGGGCAGGATTAAAGAGCTGAGGTCTATAGTGATAGGTGGGATGGGCTGAGAGTGGCTGAGGGGCGGGATTAAAGAGCTGAGGTCTATAGTGATAGGTGGGATGGGCTGAGAGTGGCTGAGGGGCGGGATTAAAGAGCTGAGGTCTATAGTGATAGGTGGGATGGGCTGAGAGTGGCTGAGGCGGGATTAAAGAGCTGAGGTCTATAGTGATAGGTGGGATGGGCTGAGAGTGGCTGAGGGGCGGGATTAAAGGCTGAGGTCTATAGTGATAGGTGGGATGGGCTGAGAGTGGCTGAGGGGGGGATTAAAGAGCTGAGGTCTATAGTGATAGGTGGGATGGGCTGAGAGTGGCTGAGGCGGGATTAAAGAGCTGAGTCTATAGTGATAGGTGGGATGATGGGCTGAGAGTCTATAGTGATAGGTGGGATGCTGAGGGGCTGATTAAAGAGCTGAGGTCTATAGTGATAGGTGGGATGGGCTGAGAGTAGGGGCGGGATTAAAGAGCTGAGGTCTATAGTGATAGGTGGGATAGGCTGAGAGTGGCTGATAGGCGGATTAAAGAGCTGAGTTCTATAGTGATAGGTGGGATGGGCTGAGAGCGGCTATGGGGCGGGATTAAAGAACTGAGGTCTATAGTGATAGGTGGGATGGGCTGAGAGCGGCTGAGGGGCGGGATTAAAGAGCTGAGGTCTATAGGGATAGGTGGGATGGGCTGAGAGTGGCTGAGGGGCGGGATTAAAGAGTTGAGGTCTATAGTGATAGGTGGGATGGGCTGAGAGTGGCTGATAGGCGGGATTAAAGAGCTGAGTTCTATAGTGATAGGTGGGATGGGCTGAGAGTGGCTGAGGGGCGGGATTAAAGAACTGAGGTCTATAGTGATAGGTGGGATGGGCTGAGAGTGGCTGAGGGGCGGGATTAAAGAGCTGAGGTCTATAGCGATAGGTGGGATGGGCTGAGAATGGCTGAGGGGCGGGATTAAAGAGCTGAGGTCTATTGTGATAGGTGGGATGGGCTGAGGGGTGGGATTAAAGAACTGAGGTCTATAGTAATAGGTGGGATGGGCTAAGAGTGGCTGAGGAGCAGGATTAAAGAGCTGAGGTCTATAGTGATTGGTGGGATGGGCTGAGAGTGGCTGAGGGGCGGGATTAAAGAGCTGAGGTCTATAGTGATAGGTGGGATGGGCTGAGAGTGGCTGAGGGGTGGGATTAAAGAACTGAGGTATATAGTATTAGGTGGGATGGGCTAAGAGTGGCTGAGGGGCAGGATTAAAGAGCTGAGGTCTATAGTGATTGGTGGGATGGGCTGAGAGTGGCTGAGGGGCGGGATTAAAGAGCTGAGGTCTATAGTGATAGGTGGGATGGGCGGAGAGTGGCTGAGGGGCGGGATTAAAGAGCTGAGGTCTATAGTGATAGGTGGGATGGGCTGAGAGTGGCTGAGGGGCGGGATTAAAGAGCTGAGGTCTATAGTGATTGGTGGGATGGGCTGAGAATGGCTGAGGGGCGGGATTAAAGAGCTGAGGTCTATGGTGATAGGTGGGATGGGCTGAGAGTGGCGGGATTAAAGAGCTGAGGTCTATAGTGATAGGTGGGATGGGCTGAGAGTGGCTGAGGGGCGAGATTAAAGAGCTGAGGTCTATAGTGATAGGTGGGATGGGCTGAGAGTGGCTGAGGGGCGAGATTAAAGAGCTGAGGTCTATAGCAATAGGTGGGATGGGCTGAGAGTGGCTGAGGGGCGGGATTAAAGAGTTGAGGTCTATAGTGATAGGTGGGATGGGCTGAGAGTGGCTGATAGGCGGGATTAAAGAGCTGAGTTCTATAGTGATAGGTGGGATGGGCTGAGAGTGGCTGAGGGGCGGGATTAAAGAGCTGAGGTCTATAGCGATAGGTGGGATGGGCTGAGAATGGCTGAGGGGCGGGATTAAAGAGCTGAGGTCTATGGTGATAGGTGGGATGGGCTGAGAGTGGCGGGATTAAAGAGCTGAGGTCTATAGCGATAGGTGGGATGGGCTGAGAGTGGCTGAGGGGCGGGATTAAAGAGCTGAGGTCTATAGTGATAGGTGGGATGGGCTGAGAGTGGCTGAGGGGCGGGATTAAAGAGCTGAGGTCTATAGTGATAGGTGGGATGGGCTGAGAGTGGCTGAGGGGCGGGATTAAAGAGTTGATGTCTATAGTGATAGGTGGGATGGGCTGAGAGTGGCTGAGGGGCGAGATTAAAGAGCTGAGGTCTATAGTGATAGGTGGGATGGGCTGAGAGTGGCTGAGGGGCGGGATTAAAGAGCTGAGGTCTATAGTGATAGGTGGGATGGGCTGAGAGTGGCTGAGGGGCGGGATTAAAGAGCTGAGGTCTATAGTGATAGGTGGGATGGGCTGAGAGTGGCTGAGGGGCGGGATTAAAGAGCTGAGGTCTATAGTGATAGGTGGGATGGGCTGAGAGTGGCTGAGGGGCGGGATTAAAGAGCTGAGGTCTATAGTGATAGGTGGGATGGGCTGAGAGTGGCTGAGGGGCGAGATTAAAGAGCTGAGGTCTATAGTGATAGGTGGGATGGGCTGAGAGTGGCTGAGGGGCGGGATTAAAGAGCTGAGGTCTATAGTGATAGGTGGGATGGGCTGAGAATGGCTGAGGGGCGGGATTAAAGAGCTGAGGTCTATGGTGATAGGTGGGATGGGCTGAGAGTGGCGGGATTAAAGAGCTGAGGTCTATAGCGATAGGTGGGATGGGCTGAGAGTGGCTGAGGGGCGGGATTAAAGAGCTGAGGTCTATAGTGATAGGTGGGAGGGTCTGAGAGTGGCTGAGGGGCGAGATTAAAGAGCTGAGGTCTATAGTGATAGGTGGGATGGGCTGAGAGTGGCTGAGGGGCGGGATTAAAGAGCTGAGGTCTATAGCGATAGGTGGGATGGGCTGAGAATGGCTGAGGGGCGGGATTAAAGAGCTGAGGTCTATGGTGATAGGTGGGATGGGCTGAGAGTGGCGGGATTAAAGAGCTGAGGTCTATAGCGATAGGTGGGATGGGCTGAGAGTGGCTGAGGGGCGGGATTAAAGAGCTGATGTCTATAGTGATAGGTGGGATGGGCTGAGAGTGGCTGAGGGGCGAGATTAAAGAGCTGAGGTCTATAGTGATAGGTGGGATGGGCTGAGAGTGGCTGAGGGGCGGGATTAAAGAGCTGAGGTCTATAGTGATAGGTGGGATGGGCTGAGAGTGGCTGAGGGGCGGGATTAAAGAGCGGAGGTCTATAGTGATAGGTGGGATGGGCTGAGAGTGGCGGGATTAAAGAGTTGAGGTCTATAGCGATAGGTGGGATGGGCTGAGAGTGGCTGAGGGGCGGGATTAAAGAGCTGAGGTCTATAGTGATAGGTGGGAGGGTCTGAGAGTGGCTGATGGGCGGGATTAAAGAGCAGAGGTCTATAGCGATAGGTGGGATGGGCAGAGTGTTGCTGAGGGGCGAGATTAAAGAGCTGAGGTCTATAGTGATAGGTGGGATGGGCTGAGAGTGGCTGAGGGGCGAGATTAAAGAGCTGAGGTCTATAGTGATAGGTGCGATGGGCTGAGAGTGGCTGAGGGGCGGGATTAAAGAGCTGAGGTCTGTAGTGATAGGTGGGATGGGCTGAGAGTGGCTGAGGGGCGGGATTAAAGAGCTGAGGTCTATAGCGATAGGTGGGATGGGCTGAGAATGGCTGAGGGGCGGGATTAAAGAGCTGAGGTCTATGGTGATAGGTGGGATGGGCTGAGAGTGGCGGGATTAAAGAGCTGAGGTCTATAGTGATAGGTGGGATGGGCTGAGAGTGGCTGAGGGGCGGGATTAAAGAGCTGAGGGCTATAGTGATAGGTGGGATGGGCTGAGAGTGGCTGAGGGGCGGGATTAAAGAGCTGAGGTCTATAGTGATAGGTGGGATGGGCTGAGAGTGGCGGGATTAAAGAGTTGAGGTCTATAGCGATACGTGGGATGGGCTGAGAGTGGCTGAGGGGCGGGATTAAAGAGCTGAGGTCTATAGTGATAGGTGGGAGGGTCTGAGAGTGGCTGATGGGCGGGATTAAAGAGCTGAGGTCTATAGCGATAGGTGGGATGGGCAGAGTGTTGCTGAGGGGCGAGATTAAAGAGCTGAGGTCTATAGTGATAGGTGGGATGGGCTGAGAGTGGCTGAGGGGCGAGATTAAAGAGCTGAGGTCTATAGTGATAGGTGGGATGGGCTGAGAGTGGCTGAGGGGCGGGATTAAAGATCTGAGGTCTGTAGTGATAGGTGGGATGGGCTGAGAGTGGCTGAGGGGCGGGATTAAAGAGCTGAGGTCTATAGCGATAGGTGGGATGGGCTGAGAATGGCTGAGGGGCGGGATTAAAGAGCTGAGGTCTATGGTGATAGGTGGGATGGGCTGAGAGTGGCGGGATTAAAGAGCTGAGGTCTATAGCGATAGGTGGGATGGGCTGAGAGTGGCTGAGGGGCGGGATTAAAGAGCTGAGGTCTATAGCGATAGGTGGGATGGGCTGAGAGTGGCTGAGGGGCGGGATTAAAGAGCTGAGGGCTATAGTGATAGGTGGGATGGGCTGAGAGTGGCTGAGGGGCGGGATTAAAGAGCTGAGGTCTATAGTGATAGGTGGGATGGGCTGAGAGTGGCTGAGGGGCGGGATTAAAGAGCTGAGGTCTATAGTGATAGGTGGGATGGGCTGAGAGTGGCTGAGGGGCGGGATTAAAGAGCTGAGGTCTATAGTGATAGGTGGGATGGGCTGAGAGTGGCTGAGGGGCGAGATTAAAGAGCTGAGGTCTATAGTGATAGGTGGGATGGGCTGAGAGTGGCTGAGGGGCGGGATTAAAGAGCTGAGGTCTATAGTGATAGGTGGGATGGGCTGAGAGTGGCGATTAAAGAGCTGAGGTCTATAGTGATAGGTGGGAGGGTCTGAGAGTGTCTGATAGGCGGGATTAAAGAGCTGAGGTCTATAGTGATAGGTGGGATGGGCTGAGAGTGGCTGAGGGGCGGGATTAAAGAGCTGAGGTCTATAGTGATAGGTGGGATGGGCTGAGAGTGGCTGAGGGGCGGGATTAAAGAGCTGAGGTCTATAGCAATAGGTGGGATGGGCTGAGAATGGCTGAGGGGCGGGATTAAAGAGCTGAGGTCTATGGTGATAGGTGGGATGGGCTGAGAGTGGCTGAGGGGCGGGATTAAAGAGCTGAGGTCTATAGCGATAGGTGGGATGGGCTGAGAGTGGCTGAGGGGCGGGATTAAAGAGCTGAGGTCTATTGTGATAGGTGGGATGGGCTGAGAGTGGCGGGATTAAAGAGCTGAGGTCTATAGCGATAGGTGGGATGGGCTGAGAGTGGTTGAGGGGCGGGATTAAAGAGCTGAGGTCTATAGTGATAGGTGGGATGGGCTGAGAGTGGCTGAGGGGCGGGATTAAAGAGCTGAGGTCTATGGTGATAGGTGGGATGGGCTGAGAGTGGCTGAGGGGTGGGATTAAAGAGCTGAGGTCTATAGCGATAGGTGGGATGGGCTGAGAGTGGCTGAGGGGCGGGATTAAAGAGCTGAGGTCTATGGTGATAGGTGGGATGGCCTGAGAGTGGCTGAGGGGTGGGATTAAAGAGTTGAGGTCTATAGTGATAGGTGGGATGGGCTGAGAGTGGCGGGATTAAAGAGCTGAGGTCTATAGTGATAGGTGGGATGGGCTGAGAGTGGCTGAGGGGCGGGATTAAAGAGCTGAGGTCTATAGTGATAGGTGGGATGGGCTGAGAGTGGCTGAGGGGCGGGATTAAAGAGCTGAGGTCTATAGTGATAGGTGGGATGGGCTGAGAGTGGCGGGATTAAAGAGTTGAGGTCTATAGCGATACGTGGGATGGGCTGAGAGTGGCTGAGGGGCGGGATTAAAGAGCTGAGGTCTATAGTGATAGGTGGGAGGGTCTGAGAGTGGCTGATGGGCGGGATTAAAGAGCTGAGGTCTATAGCGATAGGTGGGATGGGCAGAGTGTTGCTGAGGGGCGAGATTAAAGAGCTGAGGTCTATAGTGATAGGTGGGATGGGCTGAGAGTGGCTGAGGGGCGAGATTAAAGAGCTGAGGTCTATAGTGATAGGTGGGATGGGCTGAGAGTGGCTGAGGGGCGGGATTAAAGAGCTGAGGTCTGTAGTGATAGGTGGGATGGGCTGAGAGTGGCTGAGGGGCGGGATTAAAGAGCTGAGGTCTATAGCGATAGGTGGGATGGGCTGAGAATGGCTGAGGGGCGGGATTAAAGAGCTGAGGTCTATGGTGATAGGTGGGATGGGCTGAGAGTGGCGGGATTAAAGAGCTGAGGTCTATAGCGATAGGTGGGATGGGCTGAGAGTGGCTGAGGGGCGGGATTAAAGAGCTGAGACTATAGCGATAGGTGGGATGGGCTGAGAGTGGCTGAGGGGCGGGATTAAAGAGCTGAGGGCTATAGTGATAGGTGGGATGGGCTGAGAGTGGCTGAGGGGCGGGATTAAAGAGCTGAGGTCTATAGTGATAGGTGGGATGGGCTGAGAGTGGCTGAGGGCGGGATTAAAGAGCTGAGGTCTATAGTGATAGGTGGGATGGGCTGAGAGTGGCTGAGGGGCGGGATTAAAGAGCTGAGGTCTATAGTGATAGGTGGGATGGGCTGAGAGTGGCTGAGGGGCGAGATTAAAGAGCTGAGGTCTATAGTGATAGGTGGGATGGGCTGAGAGTGGCTGAGGGGCGGGATTAAAGAGCTGAGGTCTATAGTGATAGGTGGGATGGGCTGAGAGTGGCTGAGGGGTGGGATTAAAGAGCTGAGGTCTATAGTGATAGGTGGGAGGGTCTGAGAGTGTCTGATAGGCGGGATTAAAGAGCTGAGGTCTATAGTGATAGGTGGGATGGGCTGAGAGTGGCTGAGGGGTGGGATTAAAGAGCTGAGGTCTATAGTGATAGGTGGGATGGGCTGAGAGTGGCTGAGGGGCGGGATTAAAGAGCTGAGGTCTATAGCAATAGGTGGGATGGGCTGAGAATGGCTGAGGGGCGGGATTAAAGAGCTGAGGTCTATGGTGATAGGTGGGATGGGCTGAGAGTGGCTGAGGGGCGGGATTAAAGAGCTGAGGTCTATAGCGATAGGTGGGATGGGCTGAGAGTGGCTGAGGGGCGGGATTAAAGAGCTGAGGTCTATTGTGATAGGTGGGATGGGCTGAGAGTGGCGGGATTAAAGAGCTGAGGTCTATAGCGATAGGTGGGATGGGCTGAGAGTGGTTGAGGGGCGGGATTAAAGAGCTGAGGTCTATAGTGATAGGTGGGATGGGCTGAGAGTGGCTGAGGGGCGGGATTAAAGAGCTGAGGTCTATGGTGATAGGTGGGATGGGCTGAGAGTGGCTGAGGGTGGGATTAAAGAGCTGAGGTCTATAGCGATAGGTGGGATGGGCTGAGAGTGGCTGAGGGGCGGGATTAAAGAGCTGAGGTCTATGGTGATAGGTGGGATGGCCTGAGAGTGGCTGAGGGGTGGGATTAAAGAGCTGAGGTCTATGGTGATAGGTGGGATGGGCTGAGTGTGGCTGAGGGGTGGGATTAAAGAGCTGAGGTCTATAGTGATAGGTGGGATGGGCTGAGTGTGGCTGAGGGGCGGGATTAAAGAGCTGAGGTCTATGGTGATAGGTGGGATGGGCTGAGTGTGGCTGAGGGGCGGGATTAAAGAGCTGAGGTCTATGGTGATAGGTGGGATGGCCTGAGTGTGGCTGAGGGGCGGGATTAAAGAGCTGAGGTCTATAGTGATAGGTGGGATGGGCTGAGTGTGGCTGAGGGGTGGGATTAAAGAGCTGAGGTGTATGGTGATAGGTGGGATGGCCTGAGTGTGGCTGAGGGGCGGGATTAAAGAGCTTTTTGTTTGGTAATGTATTATTGTCATATGATTGCTTTATATAAAAGTACCATGTATGTAAAATGTGTATGAAAAATGTATATGTAAAATGTATGTATACATAGCAGAAAAACTGTAAAAGAAGGATGATGGGTTAACAAAACATTTAAAAAATACAGATAAATGCCTAAACTTACCCTTAAACACTTTGAAATTTGATGTTTGGAACATCTTTGAAGTTTGACATTTGAGAAACATGGATGAACGTCTAATTCTGACGTGATACTGTGAGAGCTGGTTGGATAAACATGTAGTAAACATGTAACAAGTGTTTCCTAGACAGGCCTCTCTAGTTCTGTTGGCCCCTGCCTGAGCAAATCTGCCTTCAATTGGTGTCAAAGTTTCAGTGCCAGAATCCCTGGATGTTGTTCAGCGGGCTAGGAAATAGAAGACGTCTGAGCTAAGTTCACTTATGCTGGCAGTAGCTTTAAAGCAGTTTTATGAACTGAGGAATAAAATCATCAACCTTGTGGAATATGGATGGATGGCCTTGTGGAAGTGCTGTGGCACATCCAGCTCTGGCCTGGCATGCTGAACCCAGTGCGCTGTGTAACAGGCAAGGCTTTGATGTGTTCCTCTGTGGATCTGTTGAAATGTTTTTCATTTCAGAACTCAGAGCTGTGTGTGTTTGTGCCTTGTTGGCAGAACAGCTAGAGACCTGAACAAACGTTTCCATTCAGCAAAAACCAAAACATGAGTCTGTGCACGACCACTCTGAGAGAAAGAGCGTACATGCCTGTATGTGTATGTAATAGTAGGTGTATGGACATTGTGTGTGTGTGTGTGTGTTCTATTTCTGAGCATGTCCAGGGCTACAATAGGTCAAATAACGGCCACACCTGTCTCTGTCTCTGTGTCAGGGGACCACTCCGCCACCAGGGGACTTCGGTAATGAGTGACATCACAAAAACACAGCTGCCACAGAGCCGAGACCATTACTGACTCACGACCACTGACCCGGGACCCGATCTGACCACTGGTGCTCACACAGTGAGATGGTGCACCACTCACTGCAGGCTTTCATGGGTTGATCCACCAAATAAAATAAAATCAATTTATATAGCCCTTCGTACATCAGCTGATATCTCAAAGTGCTGTACAGAAACCCAGCCTAAAACCCCAAACAGCAAGCAATGCAGGTGTTGACCTCAGCTCTTTAATCCCGCCCCACTGCTCACCTTTTTCTTCTCAGCCTTGGTCAGAGAGGATGTGACTGCCACAAAACAACACAGCGCATAAATCCTGAGAGAGAGAGAGAGAGAGAGAGAGAGAGAGAGAGAGAGAGAGAGAGAGAGAGAGAGAGAGAGAGAGAGAGAGAGAGAGAGAGAGAGAGAGAGAGAGAGAGAGAGAGAGAGAGAGAGAGAGAAGGAGAGAAGGAGAGAAGGAGAGAGAGAGAGAGAGAGATAAAACGAGGAGGGGGATAGAGAGAGGAAGAGTGAAGAGGGGTTTAGTAAACAGAACCAGATATGATGAGTTTCCTTACAGAGGATGTATTATGGGGATACACTCTGTATCCTCATATCCTAAGACTATCAAAACGCCTCAGTAGCTTCATAAACTATATCATTTAATAGTCAACACATTTTCCCTAACAGTCCAGAGCCTGTCTAGTAGCTGTTTAATAAACGTTCTATCATGAGTAAAAGCACCGTGCATAATGTGTTTTCTTTCATTATAGGACATACTGTAAAACTAACTCTCAGCAGTTCAGTTGACATTCTTTCGAATGTTCCAGATGTTAGAGGTAGGTGCACACCATGCGTCGTTTTTTCCCGGCGCCGCGTGTGAATTCAGGAATAACTGTTTCTTTGACCTGGCGGTTCAGCAGCGGTTCAGCGGCATACATCACAATCAATCTGACCGCGCCGAGAAGGTGCAAACAAACTAATGCGTCCAAACATCAGCCGTGTTTTTCCTCCCACCTGTCCACACCCTGTGGCTTTTAAACACACAAGCCCACATCCAAACGCAATCACTCGCAATCCCAAATCATCATGTACACTTGTTTGAATAGTTTGAGACTTGGAGAGTGGGGCCTCTGGCTTTGGTTTATATTGGCCACATGATTATAGGTTCCTTTAAAGTGGGTTTATATAGCTACAAACTGAGGACGCATGCGCACTGGGCTAAAGTAGATCATTTGAGATGCACCAACACAATTATTGTGTGAACTGTGAAGACACACCACAATCCCATAACATCACCGCAATCACAAATCCGCAGGCCACATGTGACCGCTGTGACTAGTGCAGTTTCTCCAATGTGTGTACCGCCGCCGTCTCCCCTCCGACTGAAACCCTCCCCACAGTCCCCAGGCCCACACTAGACTAAACAATTATCACAAAACCACAGACAAAGGTCCCGCACACAACAGATCCGCTCAGCCTGAACTAACGACCCCCTACCCGCGTCCACGTTTCTCTTTACAGTGGCACATTGTAGAATAAAAACGGAGAGCGAGAGAAGGTGGACAGGGAGGGAGAGTGGGAACTGTTACAAAATCTGCCCAGACACAGTGAGTTTTAACCTCAACCCCAGCCCGGGGGAAAATTCCTTCTACATATCGTGCCGATGCATCGCAACACATGCGCGTGTACGCTTCACTTATATGCTATAGCACACACAGGATCTTTATTCACAAAGTTGACTTTTCAACAGTTTTAAATGCTTATAGATAACATTTACTTACTGTACACTACTACACTTACTGTAGGCTACATCGCCACTGAAATAACATTTGGTTAGAAAGCTTTCGCACACATAAAGCGTGGAGCAGGTTATCGGTCAGTAGAGTCCCCCCAATTTACCTGTACAGAAACCTGAGACGCATTCTCTCGGTGGCCTCGCCCTGAAGTATTTCCCCCCGGTAACGACTTTCTGACCACCGTATATGTGTTTTTGTTGATTCCCGGGGTGAGTTATTATCCGTTCCTTTCGGTGATAGTCAGAACAACCGCTGTGTATTCTGTGTGGCTGTGAGAGAAGGTTCCTTCGCGTGCTCGCTCTCTCTCTCTCGGTCCCCCTCGTTCTGTCACACTCACTCACTCCTCCCTGGATTCGGATCAGGGAAGGGTTTCAGTTTTTTTTTTCTCGTTCACCCGACAACTTTTTTTGTCCTTGTTTTAAACTGGTGTGACGTCTGGCAGCCGGGGGGCCTGAAGGGGAGAAAAGGAGCGATACAAAATGGACAGATTACACAACTCTCTCTCTCCCTTCCATATCACACACGCACACACCAAACTGCGGGCACCACTCTGACTAATCTATAATTGAGTAACTGAGAGCCGCTTTCTGAGTTGCACAACAACCCTCTATAAGAATGTTCTATTGTACAGACTTGTTCTGATCACTAATAATCATCAACTCATTGTTGACAACTGCTCAGGGAGCTCAGAGTTGGCAGCGCTGACAGTAGCACCCCGTGGCGCGCACGCAACCCCCTTATTGTTTTAGAGCCAATAAATTAAATTAAAACAATTACAAGACTATTGTTTTACAACATCGAATATAAAAAAATCCTCCCACAGAACTGTATCAATCATGCAAATATCTTATGAGAATAGTCGACAGACCAAACAGACACACCCGCATAGTTTATTGTTATCAACTTCTGAAATGTCCGTCTTTGTGGATGTTTTAGTTCTGATGTGTTTGTTATTGGCATGCATCGGTCCCAACCCGTTTTTATAACCGGTTCAATCAGGAATAGAAGCGACATGGTACAGCGCGCGAGCGTTCCCGAGGGAAACCATTGACCGCGTTGCGTTCCAAATCTGGAGGGGCGATAATACAAATGGACCCAAAGCGCAGCGCGCGCGGTACCACATCAGAGAGAGAGTGGTTGGGGAGCGGTTGAGGAGCAGAGGGGTGGCGATGATTTTCGGGTCAAAAGCATAACTGGAACTGGCGCGGCACTAAATTTAGTGACATTATTTGTTGTCTGCAAACACCGATAAGACTGGCCTGAGTGAATAGTCACTGCCTCCGGCTGCGTTTGCCACAGGTTTATGAGTTAAACACTAGAGAGAGAGAGCGAGAGAGCGAGAGAGTGAGGGAGAGGGAGAGAGAGAGAGGGGGGGGAGAGAGAGAGAGAGAGAGAGAGAGAGAGAGAGAGAGAGAGAGAGATGTGTGTATGGGTATGTATGATCTAACACAGAGCTACTGGTCTCAGAGGACAGTGTGCTTTTCTTGGCCAGCAGAAACACAACATGACTACAGTACAGAGATGGTGATGGAGATTAGCTACATCAAACACTGGTCTAAGCCAATCTAAAGCCTGAACCACATTATACAACTGGCTTATGATTACATCTGTCACACTAACATTCTGTTGTATGAAATGATGAGGATAAACACACACACACACACACACACACACACACACACACACACACACACACACACACACACACACACACACACACACACACACACACACACAGTATCACAGGATGTAGCCTATACTGTAACTAACTTCACTGTATTAGAGAGTGTGTGAAAGACCTGCTGTCGTATTGATACTCAACAGAACTGATCCATTATCAAAGAGTAACAACAGGTTGTGTTTGTGTGGTCACCATGGTAATCTCTCCAGTGCTGTGTGCCCTTCTCCATCCCTCTCCCTTTCTGCCTTGTTCTCGCTCTCTCTCTTGACCCTCCTGACCCCTCACCCACACCCTTTTCTATATTCCTCTTGATTATTCTCTGTTCTCTATTTCTCTCCATCCCTCTTCCTGTATCTCAGAGGCAGTAACCAGAGTGTGGGACCTGTTGGACACGCACGGCCAACCACACAGCCCTGATTAGCAAGCAATCACCATATCACACAAGAGCGTGTGTGTGTGTGTGGTATATAACTGTAGATCTGTTATTTGTCTCGGGTGGCTGTAGTGAGTAATAGCACTGTGGTCCGGGGTAGTTCCACCCCAGGGGAACAATAACCCCCTCACCCTAACTACCTCTGCACCCCTTTGCAACCTCACACACCAACCCACACACATAGACACTACACACCTCAGGCATTCTTACTCTTGCCACATACCCTTGACCCTTTCATTGCCAGAGTGCTAAGTTTAATGAGGCTTTCTGGGAACAGGAGAGAAAGAGAGAGAAAGAGAAAGAGAAAGAGAAAGAGAAAGAGAAAGAGAAAGAGAGAGAAGAGAGAGAGATTTGAATTTTGACATTTGAAATGTCTCTATTCCTTTGGAACTTTTGTGAGTATAATGTTTACTGTACATTTTTACTGTTTATTTCACTTTTGTTAATGATCTATTTCACCTTATTTTGCAATGTAAACATGTTTCCCAAGTCAATAAAGCCCTTTGAGTTGAACTTTTGTCTTAGTTGAATTACTAGCATTTTTTACTTAGAGAAAGGGGCCCAACGTTAGATGGAGGCAGAAAGGGGTAAAAAAGAGGGGAGACAGTGGAGAAAGAATGAATGTTAGATCTATATCAAACAAAATATTTTGCATGGAGGACATGTCTTATCATTTTGAAACCTTTGAGTTGAATTGACAGGGATTTCAAAAAAATGGGACAAACACCAATTTGAGACTGACCTCAGTGTACCAAAACACAAATAGGCATGGAGAGCTTACAGATCATTTAAGGCTGACCTAATGAATTAACACACACAGAGAAGGGGTAATGAATTAGAGAAGGGTCCTGGGGCTCTGTTCACGTTAGACGAGAGGGTGGAGGCAGAAAGGGGTAAAAAAAGAGGGGGAGACAGTGACAAAGAGGGGGTAGAGAAAGAATGAATGACAGAGAGAGAGAGAGCCTTCTATGCCATCAAAAAGGAAAATCAAATTTGACATACCACTAGGATCTGGCAAAAAATACTTGAATCATTTTGAGAACCCATTGCCCTTTATGGTTGTGAGGTCTGGGGTCTGCTCACCAACCAAGATTTCACAAAATGGGACAAACACCAATTTGAGACATTGCATGTAGAATTCTGCAAAAATATCCTCAGTGTACAACGTAAAACACCAAATAATGCATGCAGAGCAGAATTAGGCCAATACCTGCTAATTATCAAAATCCAGAAAAGAGCTGTAAAATTCTACAACCACATAAAAGGAAGCCATTACCAAACCTTCTTTAACAAAGTCATCACCTACAGAGAGAAGAACCTGGTGAAGAGTCCCCTAAGCAAGCTGGTCCTGGGGCTCTGTTCAGAAACACAAACACACCCCACAGTGCCCCAGGACAGCAACACAATTAGACCCAACCAAATCATGAGAAAACAAAAAGATAATCACTTGACACATTGGAAAGAATTAACAAAAAACTGAGCAAACTAGAATGCTATTTGGTCCTAAACAGAGAGTACACAGTGGCAGAATACCTGACCCAACCTTAAGGAAAGCTTAGACTATGTACAGACTCAGTGAACATAGCCTTGCTATTGAGAATGGTTGCCATAGCCTGTCTTCTCTTGAGAGCCATGTTTTCCTATGTGCACACTGCCCACAAAATGAGGTGGAAACTGAGCTGCATTTCCTAACCTCCTGCCAAATGTATGACCATATTAGAGATGTATATTTCTCTCAGATTACAAATCCAATTTTGATAAATTCCCATATCTATTGGGTGAAATACCATCGTGTGCCATCACAGCAGCAAGATTTGTGACCTGTTGAAACAAGAAAAGAGCAACCAGTGAAGAACAATCACCATTGTAAATACAACCCATATTTATTTATTTTCCCTTTTGTACTTTAACTATTTGCACATTGCTACATAATATGATATTTGAAATGTCTATTCTCTTGGAATATTTACTGTTCACTTTTGATTGTTTATTTCACTTTTGTTTATCCAGTTCACTTGATATTCCCTTGAAACATATGTTTCCCATGCCAATAAAGCCCCTTGAATTGAATTGAGAGAGAGAGAGAGAGAGAGAGAGAGAGAGAGAGAGAGGAGACTTCTGTGAGTTTAATGTTTACTGTTAATTTTGATAGTTTATTTAACTTTTGTATATTATCTACTTCACTTGTTTTGGCAATGTTAACATATGTTTCCCATGCCAAGCCCCTTGAATTGAATTGAAAGAGCTGGAAAGGGAAGGAGGGAGGAGGGAGGGATTTGTCTGGGTCAGATGGAGTCAATATTTGTTCCATTCCAGAGGCATCTTATAGATGGATCAAAGAGGAGGACTGTGTATTCTTAACAGAGTGGGAAAAGAGGTAAAGGAAAGAATAGCTGAGTCTGAACAGAAGGAGAGGGAAGGAGGGAGGGAGGGAGGAGGGAGGGATTTGTCTGAGTCAGATGGAGTCAATATTTGTTCCATTCCAGAGGCATCTTATAGATGGATCAAAGAGGAGGACTGTGTATTCTTAACAGAGTGGGAAAAGAGGTAAAGGAAAGAATAGCTGAGTCTGAACAGAAAGAGAGGGAGGGAGGGTAGTTGGACAATAAGTGAGGTGGCCAATAGAATGGGTGGTCTTTTGGCAAGTGAGAGCAGGCTAGGAGGGGAGGTAGTGTCTATCACAGGAAGTTGGTGGCATCTTAATTGGGGAGGACGGGCTCGTGTTAAATGGCTGGAGCGGAATCGGTGGAATGGTATAAAATACATGTGTTTGATAACCATTTAATTGGCTCCGTTCCAGACATCATTATGAGCTGTCCTCCACTCAGCAGCCTCAGCAGGTTCCACTCTCTCTGTCTGTCTCCACATTAACACATTAACTCCACATTAACTCTCACACCCACCAAGGGGAGTTTGCATTGGAAGACTCAAAACACAGCTACATGTGTAGGATCTTAATTTGACCTATATTGTCACAGTTTAGTGCATAATGTTGCTTGATCAGTGGTTAGGCTATTGGCTGGCCAAAAGTAGACTACATGAAAAGTTCAATACTGATATATACAATACTGTGTGTTAGTGTGGGCTCTCAAGGAATTTATGTAAATCACAAAGCTGATCTGCATTTGGTTTGCGGGCTAGGACTAGTGGTTTGGCTCGGGCGGACATTCTGATGTAACTAGAAATTCTGATGCAAGTTCAAATTCTGATGTGGTTTGGTCGTACAAATCTGTCGTTCTGCTCCTGAACAAGGCATTTAACCCACTGTTCCTAGACAGTCATGTGAAAATAATAATTTGTTCTTAACTGATTGCCTAGTTAATAAATACAGGTTAAAAAAAACATTCTCAGCAACAAACATTCTGAGTGGTCAAATTAAGCTTCTACAACTGTGCTCACAAGAATGGTTCTGAGATGGATTAGGAGAACATTCTGATGTTAAGGATTGGAATATATTGCTGTATCATCTTGGCATAATGGTCAAGTGATAAACATGGTCATTCTGGTTTGTCTATACAAGGCATGATAAATTCATGTGGTTTGGTCACCGACACTTTGTCACTGAGGACATTTGAACAACCTAGGGACATTCTGATGTGGTTTGGTTGGGCTAGACATTCTGAACTAGGACATTCTGATGTGGTTTGGTCGGGCTAGGACATAATGTGGTTGTCTAGGACATTCTGGCATGTGGTTTGGTCGGGCTAACATTCTGATGTGGTTTGGTCAAACATTCTGATGTGGTTTGGTCGGACTAGGACATTCTGATGTGGTTTGGTAGGACATTCTGTGTGGTTTGGTCACTAGGACATTCTGATGTGGTTTGATAGGACATTCTGATGTGGTTTGGTTGGGCTAGGACATTCTGTTGTGGTTTGGTCGGACTAGGACATTCTGATGTGGTTTGGTCGACTAGGACATTCTGTGTGGTTTGGTATAGGACATTCTGATGTGGTTTGGTCGGGCTAGGACATTCTGATGTGGTTTGGTCGGACTAGGACATTCTGATGTGGTTTGGTCGGGCTAGGACATTCTGATGTGGTTTGGTCGGACTAGGACATTCTGATGTGGTTTGGTTGGGCTAGGACATTCTGATGTGGTTTGGTTGGGCTAGGACATTCTGATGTGGTTTGGTCGGGCTAGGACATTCTGATGTGGTTTGGTCGGACTAGGACATTCTGATGTGGTTTGGTCGGGCTAGGACATTCTGATGTGGTTTGGTTGGGCTAGGACATTCTGAGTGGTTTGGTCGGACTAGGACATTCTGATGTGGTTTGGTCGGGCTAGGACATTCTGATGTGGTTTGGTTGGGCTAGGACATTCTGATGTGGTTTGGTCTGGGGTAGGACATTCTGATGTGGTTTGGTCGGCTAGGACATTCTGATGTGGTTTGGTCGGACTAGGACATTCTGATGTGGTTTGGTTGGGCTAGGACATTCTGATGTGGTTTGGTCGGACTAGGACATTCTGATGTGGTTTAGGACATTCTGATGTGGTTTGGTCGGACTAGGACATTCTGATGTGGTTTGGTGGGGCTTTTGGACATTCTGATGTGGTTTGGTCGGACTAGGACATTCTGATGTGGTTTGGTCGGACTAGGACATTCTGATGTGGTTTGGTCGGACTAGGACATTCTGATGTGGTTTGGTCGGACTAGGACATTCTGATGTGGTTTGGTTGGGCTAGGACATTCTGATGTGGTTTGGTCGGGCTAGGACATTCTGATGTGGTTTGGTTGGGCTAGAAGGACATTCTGATGTGGTTTGGTCGGGCTAGGACATTCTGTTCACATGTGGGAAGTTCACTGTTGACAGACCACCAGTCAGATCGGTCTCCAAAACTGTTCCCCACTTTCTCTCTTTCTCTGCTCTGTCCCCCTTCCTCCCCTTCTCAAAAATGCCCCCTTTTAGGTGATGTCACACATTTCCATCTAATATATTCTGTAGCATTCATACAAGCACTTGTACACACACACTGATAACTTGCTCCTGTTTTACCCCCAACAAATGTAGTTATGTTATGTCAAAGGTTAAATATGCAGGCGTAAGTGTGTTATTTGTGCAGGTCTGTGTTATTTTGTCTTCTCTCACTATTCTGTCCCTCTAATCGCCACATAAATCTCCAGTGTCTCCAGCCACGAGTGATTTGGATAGCGACATGAGAAATATCGGATATCAGAACACGTGGGCTTTCCACACAGGTTGGCACCAGGTCACACAGCAGAATTCAAAACCGATGGCCTCTCTTTCTCTCATTCTCCAGTTCTTTCTCTCATTCTCTCTTGCTCTTTAACCCTCCACTTGCCTCTTTCTGTCTCTTTCATAAAGCCGAATTTACCTCCAGCTAGCTGCTTCGAGAGGAGTCATACAGTAAATATTTATAAAGAGGAAGAAAGCAGGTTTATTCTCGCCGTCTCCGAAACTAGTCCAAGACTCCTCACCTCCTCACCTTCCTCTGAACTGAGAAGAGAACTCGCTCTCCTTCTTGGCATCATCTCACCACGCTGGGGAGAGAAAATAAACCAAACGCCTCTCTCACAGGGTGGTTGGAAAGAAGAGACAGACGGGCCGACACACACACACTCTTTTCAACTTCGATCCTTGCTCCTGTCAAATCATTCTTTCTTTCCATCTCTCCTCCTCCTCTCTCTCTCTCTCTGCTGAGAGGATAGGAAATCAGGTCAGCTGTGTGTTGTTGAACATAGCAGACATATTTGAGAGCAAAGTGAAGCCAGAGCTAGAACTGTACCTTACTGTACCGAGGTGTGTGTGAGGGTGCATCCATTACTGGCTATTATTGGGTTTGTGTGTGCAAGCGTAAATATGTGTTTGTGTGTGTGTGTGTGTGTGTGTGTGTGTGTGTGTGTGTGTGTGTGCGTGTGTATATATGCCTCCACGGGCATGAAACCTTCACAGATCATGTGTGTTTTGTGTTTGTAAGAGTGTGTGAGGTGCATCCATTACTGGCAACAGTGGCTTGCGAAAGTAACTAAAAACATTTCTCATAAGAAACTAGCTCCCTGGTACACAGAAAATACCCGAGCTCTGAAGCAGGCTTCCAGAAAATTGGAACGGAAATGGCGCCACACCACACCAAAAGTCTTCCGACTAGCTTGGAAAGACAGTACCGTGCAGTACCGAAGAGCCCTTACTGCTGCTCGATCATCCTATTTTTCTGACTTAATTGAGGAAAATAAGAACAATCCGAAATTCCTTTTTGATACTGTCGCAAAGCTAACTAAAAAGCAGCATTCCCCAAGAGAGGATGACTTTCACTTTAGCAGTGATAAATTCATGAACTTCTTTGAGGAAAAGATTATGATTATTAGAAAGCAAATTACGGACTCCTCTTTAAACCTGCGTATTCCTCCAAACCTCAGTTGTCCTGAGTCTGCACAACTCTGCCAGGACCTAGGATCAAGAGAGACGCTCAAGTGTTTTAGTACTATATCTCTTGACACAATGATGAAAATAATCATGGCCTCTAAACCTTCAAGCTGCATACTGGACCCTATTCCAACTAAACTACTGAAAGAGCTGCTTCCTGTGCTTGGCCCTCCTATGTTGAACATAATAAACAGCTCTCTATCCACTGGATATGTACCAAACTCACTAAAAGTGACAGTAATAAAGCCTCTCTTGAAAAAGCCAAACCTTGACCCAGAAAATATAAAAAAACTAATTGGCCTATATCGAATCTCCCATTCCTCTCAACAATATATAGAAAAAGCTGTTGCGCAGCAACTCACTGCCTTCCTGAAGACAAACAATTGTATACGAAATGCTTCAGTCTGGTTTTAGACCCCATCATAGCACTGAGACGGCACTTGTGAAGGTGGTAAATGACATTTTAATGGCATCGGACCGAGGCTCTGCATCTGTCCTCGTGCTCCTAGACCTTAGTGCTGCTTTTGATACCATCGATCACCACATTCTTTTGGAGAGATTGGAAACCCAAATTGGTCTACACGGACATGTTCTGGCCTGGTTTAGATCTTATCTGTCGGAAAGATATCAGTTTGTCTCTGTGAATGGTTTGTCCTCTGACAAATCAACTGTAAATTTCGATGTTCCTCAAGGTTCTGTTTTAGGACCACTATTGTTTTCACTATACATTTTACCTCTTGGAGATGTTATTCGAAAACATAATGTTAACTTTCACTGCTATGCGGATGACACACAGCTGTACATTTCAATGAAACATGGTGAAGCCCCAAAATTGCCCTCGCTAGAAGCATGTGTTTCAGACATAAGGAAGTGGATGGCTGCAAACTTTCTACTATTAAACTCGGACAAAACAGAGATGCTTGTTCTAGGTCCCAAGAAACAAAGAGATCTTCTGTTGAATCTGACAATTAATCTTAATGGTTGTACAGTCGTCTCAAATAAAACTGTGAAGGACCTTGGCGTTACTCTGGACCCTGATCTCTCTTTTGAAGAACATATCAAGACCATTTCGAGGACAGCTTTTTTCCATCTACGTAATATTGCAAAAATCCGAAACTTTCTGTCCAAAAATGATGCAGAAAAATTAATCCATGCTTTTATCACTTCTAGGTTAGACTACTGCAATGCTCTACTTTCCGGCTACCCGGATAAAGCACTAAATAAACTTCAGTTAGTGCTAAATACGGCTGCTAGAATCCTGACTAGAACCAAAAAATTTGATCATATTACTCCAGTGCTAGCCTCTCTACACTGGCTTCCTGTCAAAGCAAGGGCTGATTTCAAGGTTTTACTGCTAACCTATAAAGCATTACATGGGCTTGCTCCTACCTATCTCTCTGATTTGGTCCTGCCGTACATACCTACACGTACGCTACAGTCACAAGACGCAGGCCTCCTAATTGTCCCTAGAATTTCTAAGCAAACAGCTGGAGGCAGGGCTTTCTCCTATAGAGCTCCATTTTTATGGAACGGTCTGCCTACCCATGTCAGAGACGCAAACTCGGTCTCAACCTTTAAGTCTTTACTGAAGACTTATCTCTTCAGTGGGTCATATGATTGAGTGTAGTCTGGCCCAGGAGTGGGAAGGTGAACGGAAAGGCTCTGGAGCAACGAACTGCCCTTGCTGTCTCTGCCTGGCCAGTTCCCCTCTTTCCACTGGGATTCTCTGCCTCTAACCCTATTACAGGGGCTGAGTCACTGGCTTACTGGGGCTCTCTCATGCCGTCCATGCAGGGGTGCGTCACCTGAGTGGGTTGATTCACTGTTGTGGTCATCCTGTCTGGGTTGGCGCCCCCCTTGGGTTGTGCCATGGCGGAGATCTTTGTGGGCTATACTCAGCCTTGTCTCAGGATGGTAAGTTGGTGGTTGAAGATATCCCTCTAGTGGTGTGGGGGCTGTGCTTTGGCAAAGTGGGTGGGGTTATATCCTTCCTGTTTGGCCCTGTCCGGGGTGTCCTCGGATGGGGCCACAGTGTCTCCTGACCCCTCCTGTCTCAGCCTCCAGTATTTATGCTGCAGTAGTTTGTGTCAGGGGGCTAGGGTCAGTTTTATTTATATCTGGTACTTCTCTGTCTATTTGGTGTGCTGTGTGAATCTAAGTGTGCGTTCTCTAATTCTCTCCTTCTTTTCTTTCTCTCTCTCGGGACCTGAGCCCTAGGACCATGCCCCAGACTACCTGACATGATGGCTCCTTGCTGTCCCCAGTCCACCTGGCCATATCTGCTGCCAGTTTCAACTGACCTGAGCCCTAGGACCACGCCCCAGGACTACCTGACATGATGACTCCTTGCTGTCCCCAGTCCACCTGGCCATGCTGCTGCTCAGTTTCAACTGTTCTGCCTTACTATTATTTGACCATGCTGGTCATTTATGAACATTTGAACATCTTGGCCATGTTCTGTTATAATCTCCACCTGGCACAGCCAGAGGGACTGGCCACCCCACATAGCCTGGTTCCTCTAGGTTTCTTCCTAGGTTTTGGCCTTTCTAGGGAGTTTTTCCTAGCCACAGCGCTTCTACACCTGCATTGCTTGCTGTTTGGGGTTTTAGGCTGGGTTTCTGTACAGCACTTGGAGATATCAGCTGATGTACGAAGGGCTATATAATCAAATTTGATTGATTGATTGATT